>NC_136278.1:28330310-28520310 GCF_964198595.1 Lampetra fluviatilis | reverse complement strand
TCACTGAACCGGAATTGATTGATTGAAAACATTTAGCGCTGGGCCCTTGAAAGTGCGGAGCCCATAGCTACTACATATGTAGCTACTACACATGTAGCTACTACATATGTCGCTACTTTTGCTACGAGGATTATCCGCCACTGTGCAAGACTGAGCTCTTTATATGAATAGCTATTTTTCAGAAGCGACTTTGCCATCACGAATGATAGCTCAACGAAATAGCGTATCACGTGCAAATGTGTAGCAGCCAAATTATTCTAAACGCATGTTGATTCTAAAATGTGGAGGGGGGGGGGGAACAGAACAAAATCAACGGGACCAGAGTGAGCGGGAGAGAGAGAGAGACACGCGGACTCTAAATATACAGCAGGCGTCAGGGTCGAACCCACGACCTCCTGTATATCAGGCGAGGTAGTTAACATCTCGCCACCACGGCGCCCGAAGAGATATCATGAAGGAGACCATGGAACTCTGGTCCGAGTCACAGTTGTGGTTCGTTTACGTCAACTTGGCTTGTGACGATTGAAATGAATTCTCAATATCTGAGGTCGTGGTTCAAATACAATCATATTATTTTTACACGCTTTTATTTTACTCACTCTGTCTGTTGTTGTATCCTCAAATCTTGCAACTTAATTTTAACCCACTTCCCAATGTGGTATCGACTGCAAACTTGGTATACTTATGTCATACTGATGACAATACTATATTGTATCATAAAAAAATAAAATAATATATTTTTAAACATTATTTTTTATATGATATGTTTCGGCTTGGGTCTAATTGTCCACGCTCAACTGACGTTGGCTGTAAATGACCACGGCCCCTTACGTTATGGCAAGCCTCGGGGCCGCTTCCTGGAGTCGTGGAGTTCTGCCATTACTGGTACGGTACATTTAATGAAAGTGTGTTTTTAAAACAGTTTTTTTAATATATTACTTATTTGTCATGCACATCGCAGTGCATTGTAGCAATCTGCAGTGACCTGGCAAAATGTCACGGGGCTCCACAGGCTATTGACGTGGCGACTGTACGAGCACGCTATGCCGGCACAATACGGCCACCAGTGTCATGCCTGGTGGCATCTGACAGCCCGTCGAGTGGCAGTGCCGATGATAGCCGTAGCCGACAGCGCGCGATAATCTTCAGCCACGTGAACACGTGGCCTAAAGGAACCCGCGTGCAATCATCCATACCCGCTGACACGGGACTGTCACTGTTATTGTCAAAATAACTTTAAAAAATGTTTTACTCTCTTAAAAATGTTGCTAACAAGTTCAAGTGACATTTCAATTGCAAAAAAACAAAACTTGTTAACTTCTCCCTCCTAATGATTACATCCATTGTTGCTGCTATTAGTGCTGGTGGTTTTATTTGCCAACACTCATCAAACATGTTGCGTATCACCATAAGACGCTCTTACCAAATGGGACGCCGCAACTTGTCAAAGGCTTTATAGTTTAAAGGCAATGCATTTGCCCACGGTTGTCAGTGCGCTGTGAAAGACCATTGAGCTTCGGTTAAAATCGACCTCACTGATTCCTGTCAACAAATCTAACTGGACGTTTCACGAACGTTGTTCGATGCAGCTCCGCACATAAATGAATCACGGCCAACAACTCAAGAGACCGCGCGCGTTTCACTGCACAGGAGGAGGAGGAGGTAATATGGGTGTGGACTAGACTAATGCACAGCACGCGATGGCCTGTATTCTTAGTCACGGCACGGGCTTGGCTCTGGCTCAAGTGAACAGACTCAAAGCTTCGCTTGAGCCGGCTCTGGGCATTTTGCACGTCCGTGCGTGCGTTTTCTTTTTGCTTACGACCGTGCAAATCTTTCGGTTGTTTTTTAACCCACTTCCCGTGATCCAATCGAGCTGACATTTTCCACACAGACTCGTTGTGCGTGACAATTAATGTTCGTGAAATTTTTTTTCTCCAAAATTTTACACTTTTTAGGACAAAAATATTATATTTAATTACCAATTGCTTAATGGTGCAATGCAATCATCTGACCCATAGGTGGCAGCCATCTCAAGCCAGAGGATGAGAGGACTCTAGCTGCCACGCATATAAAGGGTTTATAGTGAAAAACTTTGTTTTTACGGGTTATATTCTGGCTAAACTATTTGAAAACGACGGTCACTGCATCGCGCGCTTTCATCACGCGCTTCTGTGGCCGTCTGGAACGTTGTTCCCTTCACGAGTCGATATCAACCACCCCCCCCCCCCCTCTTAGGGCGTTTCTTTAAACGAGTGTGATTTAAGTGCCCATTAGGCACGTTCCAATTCTCACCCATCGTGGTTCCACTACCAGTTCACGATTCGATTAAATAACCGATTTTAACTTTTTCATTTGTTGATTGCTGATAGGGACTGAGTGAACCATACAACGCACGCTATATTAAAAGTCATAATCGATTAAAACACACGCGCGATTCGCGGCGCGGATTGCGAGTGCGAGAATACTTTTAATAAAGCAGTCGATGCCTCGGGAATGCGCGCCTGCGATCAATTGACGCGAAGATCTTGCCCGGTTCGAACTTGCGTTCGTAACCACGAGGAGGTCTGGTTAAAGTTGGAGTGGAGCCGAGAGGGGTGGCCAGGAGAGGGCAGTGTGGAGTGTCGTCCCACTCGCATGCGCGAGCCCCTCCCCCCTCCCCCCCTTGGGTCCCCGTAGACCTCGGTGCAGTTGCATCGCCTGCACACTCGATAGCTTACCACACCGCCGCATCTCCTGCGTGCGTGTGTGCAGGATAATAATGCAGACGCCCTCCGCATATTTCAGTCGGCGGCGACAAAAAAAAAACACCACCTCTGTCACTTCACCCGGATGAGTGAATGAATGCAGAGGGGGGATGGGGGGGGGGATCCATCCGCGCGAGTGGAGAGCGGCTCTCGCCCGCTCGCCCACGCACAGCACGAAGACGCAGAGCGGAGGCCAAAAATATCTCAAGCGAAAAGGGGGGGTATGGCAGGGTGACGCTCATCCACGATGGATATACTGCTCCTTGCCACGTTACTTTACGACAACCACAGCAGCGCGCGTCGGAGGGTTGAGAGCGCAGAGGAGAGATTCCCTTCTTACCCCCCCCCACTACCCACCACCACCCCCCCCCCCCCGTTTCTCCGTCCCCTCCTCCACGCTACCGTCGCTACCCCGCACGTCCGTTCACTCGAGGAGGAGGAGGGAACCTCGCGCATTGCACGCGGCGTGGCAGGGACACGGCGACGCGCCTGGAGGAGCGAGACGCGCCTCTGAGCGCCTGCAGAGGGGGGGGGGGAGGGGTAGCGTCTTTGGAAGCCAAAAAGTACACTTTGTTTAAAATGATCGTACGTTGGAGTTGTATATACATGTACAAAATGAGCTTTGATTTAAAGAAGCTAAATTTCGTGCCTTTTAAAGATATATTTGTATTGCCATGTAAAGTTGCTAATTTGATCGAAAAAAAATTGGCGTCATCATAGGGGATTGTTAAAAAATTTTTAACAACAAAATCCATCTCCTCTGTTAAACTCATCCGGCTTGCGTTTCTAAGCCACGTCGGGCTCTCGGTGCGCGGTGCTTGCGAACACGAGGAGCAGCCCGGCTTGGCGTGAACTCGGCACCCTCCCAACCCCCGCAGTCGAGCGCTCACCAGCACCCTCGCTCGCCATGGTTTTCGGACAAATCTTCCAGCGGACCGGCTCCAAGTGCACAGGCGTGGACGAGAGCGTTGGCTCTGCAGCCGCAGCAGCCGCCGCTTCCATCGCGGTGAACGTGGGCGGCTTCAAGCGACGCCTCGAGGCGGGCACGCTGAGCCGGTTCCCGCACACGAGACTCGGCCGGCTGATGAGCTGCGACTCGGAGGAAGCCATCCTGGAGCTGTGCGACGACTACGACGTGGCCGAGCGCGAGTTCTACTTCGACCGCAACCCGTGCGTGTTCCCGTGCATCGTCAACTTCTACTACACGGGCCGGCTGCACGTGGCCGACGACCTGTGCGCCATCTCCTTCAGCCAGGAGATGGAGTACTGGGGCATCCACCGGCTCTTCCTCGACTCGTGCTGCAGCCTGCGCTTCCAGGAGCGCATGCACGACCGCGACGACTACAACAATGACGACGACGACGACGAGGACTGGGACGGGCACAGCGACGACAGTTCGGACCGCTCCTTCATCGAGAACCTACTCTACGAGGCGCCGGTCGAGGCGGCCCAGGGTGGCCGCTGCTCGCGGTGCCGTCGAGAGCTGTGGCTCGTGCTCGAGAACCCCGCGCACTCGCTCGTCGCCAAGCTCGTGGCCGTGTGCTCGCTCGCCGCTGTGCTCGTCTCCATCGCCACCCTGTGCGTCCACAGCGTGCCCGAGTTCCGACGCCACGACGCCGAGGGCAAGGAGATGGAGGACCCGAACCTCGAGCTGGTGGAGGGCGCGTGCGTCGCCTGGTTCACGGTCGAGTTCTTCCTGAGGTTGGCCACGGCGCCCGACGTGAAGGCGTTCGTACGAAATCCGCTCAACGTCATCGACTTCGTGTCCGTGATGCCCTTCTTCGTCACGCTGGCGGTTGACCGGCTGATGGAGAGCGGCGCCGAGCTGCAGAACGTGGGGCGTGTGGTGCAGATCCTCAGGCTGATGCGCATATTTCGCATCCTCAAGCTGGCTCGCCACTCCACGGGGCTCCGCTCGCTGGGCGCCACTCTGAGACACAGCTACGAGGAGGTGGGGGTCCTCCTCCTCTTCCTCTCGGTCGGCATCTCCATCTTCTCCGTGCTCGTGTACTCCGTGGAGAAGGACGAGGAGGAATCCAGCCTGCAGACCATCCCCATGTGCTGGTGGTGGGCCACCATCAGCATGACCACGGTGGGCTACGGGGACACGTACCCCATCACGGTGCTCGGCAAGATGCTGGGCACCGCGTGCATCGTGTGCGGCATCCTCGTGGTCGCGCTGCCCATCACCATCATCTTCAACAAGTTCTCCAAGTACTATCAGCTGCACAAGGCGCTGGAGGCCGCCGTGCGTCAGGCGGACGAGCAGAGCTTGAGCGCAGAGGATGTGCCCGGCGTCAACATCCGCGACTACTACGCGCGCAAGATGACATCGCTGCTGCGTAGCGTGGCCACGAGAGGCGGCGGCGGCGTCGATTACGACGAGGACAGCGACGCGAGCGGCCGCTGGGCAGCCGAGAGGGGCCCTCGGCTCCGGGCGAGGTCTGGCGGCGAGCGGAGGGAGCTGTCGTGATGGCCGGCGGTGTGCGGACTCTTCGATGCCGTGCGCGCGCACGTGAGCAAGGCGGCCCAGCACGCTTCTTCTGCCTGAAGTTCCCCCACCACCACCACCAACACCACAACCACTCACTTATGGGGTTGTGTTCTTGGTCCTCGTTTTTCACTCATTTCTGCCTTGCGCCATCATCTCCTAGGCCATTCCACTGTTGATTTGAAGCTTTCGTGACTGCAGGAATGCATCATCTTTGGTTCTTTCGGTAAAGTGACGTAGGTATACAAATACAATAAATCACGACGTTTCGGGCGCTGATGACGGATGCTTGTGTTGCGCCCGAAACGTCGTGATTTAATTTATTTTATTTTTTATACCTACGTGACTTTACCGAAAGAACCAACGAGTATGCATTCCACTGCTGCCCCCCCCCCCCCAATCCCCACTCATCATCCTCCTCTATGTCCACCTCCTCCTCTTCCTCCTCCCTGTGTCGTACTCCTCCACCTCCCTGTCTCCTCCTTCTCCTCCTCTGACTCCACTCGTCGTTCTGTCGTGGACTATCGTCTTCGCGTCCACTCCACTGTCGGTCGCAATTTAGTTTCACCACTTCGAATCGCCTTGGCTCCTATCTCCTCGGCCTCCGGCCCTGGTGTTTGCATGTTAATCTCCTTGCTTCCGTTTGCTCCTGACACGGTCCTATAGCCATCCAAGGCGACTGCCAAGCGAGCGGCTTGTCCGACACGGGTACCAATCTCGCCTTCTTTCCTCCTCATCCGTTCACTTCTGATCTCGATCGCGTCTCGTCCACTCTGAGAGATCAAATCCCGCTGACGACGGCGGGAGCACAGATGTCCCCCTGCATCTGAGCACCAACGATTTGCTCCATTGCTTGTGTGCGTAGGCAGTGAAGGAGACACCGCCGAGTGCGTCAATGAATCCACGTTGTCGTTTGGTGACTTTCTGTTTGTCGGTCTTAAATTTTTTGAACACGCGACCGGCACCGGATGAACAAAAACGATCGCTTGGCAATTAGAAGCTCGACGCAGGCCGCCGATGTCGGTACACAAGTTCAAGTTAATGTATTAGGTATAGCACTGTGAGACATTCGGCTCTTGAATCGGGTGCAACCGCAACAAACAGAAAACAAAAACATGAACAAGAAAACATCTTAAAGTGACTATGTGACTGAGTACAAAAATAAAATCCAAGAAAAGACAGCAAAATATTGCAGAAAAATCACCGTACACCAACCCTGTGCAAATATCCCAGTGGGATGCAAGTCAAACAACAACAACAACAACAACCACAAGACAACTTAGATTAAGGCCGTCAGTCTAACTCTGTACTACAACAAACAAACATGGCCAAACCAAAAAACTTCTTCGAAAATCACCAAAATAAAGCCATAAAAGCAATGAAACAGTGACCATAGGAACTGTAACAATGGGATTCATGAACACAATGACTCCGAAGCGTGGGATCGCCTTGCGAGCTCGATTTGTTTTTATTGCCCGCCTCGCAGTGGGAGCCCAGTGTGCTTTTGGCAAAAAAAAAAAGGAATTGAACCTTTCCGTCCCGGTGGTAAGCGGCCTTGTGTGGCCACGAGGCGACTCTCGTAGGCCGGCGGTGACCGAAATCGTCCGATGCAGCATTCTCATCTCTCATCCGTGGGCCATGCTGAGCTCCCACCCACCCACGTGCCAGGCAATTCATTACACAGCTGAGCAAATTAAGGTGGCGTTCAAGTGCGGGGCCACGCGAGATGCGAGCCGACTGCGTGTGACCATCGCAGTTGCTGTCGACGAACACAGGATGAAGTGTACGAGCAGCAACGCATTCGTGTTTGGACGAACACAAGTCGGCCGGAATGCGTCCGATCTCGTGACATCTCGGGAGGCAAACGCGCAGGGGTTGAGCCTGCAAAGTGCTTGGATGGGACGACCGCGGTGCACGAAACAGGTGCTATAGGCTGCCCGCGGTGATGCGTTGTCAGCGGAGGGCAGTACAGCAGCAATCCACCGTCAGTTACTCCCTACTCACTACTACCCCCCCGTGTCTATGCGCCCTTCGCCTTCATCAACGCGCACTCGCCAGCGTGGTGAAATATGGTCAAGCGTAGCCCCCCGAGACCCGCACCACGTGGTGAAGGACCTCACAGCAGTGGACTGACAGAGGTGTGTAGGTCGATGTACATGGACAATGGGCAGTGGTGTACATGAACAATGGTGTACATGAACAATGGGCAGTGGTGTACATGAACAATGGTGTACATGAACAATGGGCAGTGGTGTACATGAACAATGGTGTACATGGACAATGAACAATGGTATACACGGACAATGTTGTATATGAACAATGGTGTACATGGACAATGGATGATGTATATGAGCAATGCACTTTGTTGTATATGAACTATGGGTGGTGTTGTACATGAATAATGGACCGTTGTATATGAGCAATGAATGGCGTTGTACATGAACAACGGTTGATGTACAGTATATGAACAATAGTTATTGTGGGATGTGAACAATGGGTGGTGTAGTTTATGAGCAACTGATGATGAATATGAACAATGGGATTCATGAACAGTAGACATTGTACTGTATATGAACAATGGGGTAGCGTCCTACATGAACAATGGTGCCATGTATGATCAACTGACGGCGTATATGAACAATGGACGGTGTTGTATAGGAGCAACCGACGATTGATATGTGAACAGTTGGCAGTGTGCATGCACTTTGGGCAGTGTTGTTGACATCGACTTAAATGGGGGGTCGGGGGGGGGGCCCTTCGGTCTCTGTTACCCCCAACTTCGAGACCGAGATAGACGCGACTCGCATTGATTGACGTGGCTTGTGGAAACGCAGCCGAGACGGACGATATTGTGGGGGGGGGGGGGGTCCCCTTATCTCCCTGCCCTTTCCGAGCCATTCGAGGGGACAATGTGATAGATGGCCCGGGCATTTCCGAGGCCAAATGTCGCCCGTGTTTCTATTAATGTTTTGAAGGCCACAGCATCCGCCCATTTTTAAAATAAACAAAGAAAAATCCACCCGCCTCCGGCCCCCTCCACTCCCCGTCTAGACCGGTTGTGGGCAAACGCTGCCAGCGAACCCCTTGATAATTGGCTACAGTGTACGGTGCGAAAGAAGTTCAACATGCTTACGTAAATCACAGTAGGCGGGGACTCAGCATGAATGGTGCCGTGTGGCCAGCACCGTGCCCGGCCACCACCCCCCACAGCTGACGTTTACACGCCGCTGCGGCTGAACACCATTCGAGTTAAGGCCGAGTCGATCTAGAGGAGAAACCAGTTCAGATATCACCCGCCGTCGACGTTCGCCGTTAGTCGCGATCGGATCCAAGAGGCCGGGTCCGTAGGGCAAAGAGGAGCACGCTCACCACTAAAGCCGGCACTTCCCAAAATTAAAGTTGAATGGGGAAATGTTTTTTTTAATCACCCGAATCTTGAATTTCGTCGTCCCTCCCCGTTGCTGTTCGAGACGGTCGGGTGGGCGGGCTGCAGTCCACGTGGCCCCTTGGTCTCCGTGTTTCTTACGGCAGCAATGGAGAATGCAGATTGTGATTGCCCATGCATTCGGACTGACACCTTGCATGGCCCCAACCCCTAACCCTGTGGCATAGTGACGACATTATCAGCTCGGGGGGAGGGGGGGGGGGCAATCGGTCAGGTGGGGCCCCCCAGTTTTTTTATTAGTCTCGCACCCAGGCTATTACGTATCGTGCCTCCTCTTGCGTAATCGCATCATCGTCACGCTCACGGTCTCGGACATTTAACGCTGTAGGGGCAACTCCGTCTTTTTACAGTTGAAAGCATATCTCGTGGTGATAGTCAAGGGGGCCCCAACTCGTAGCATTGGCCACTCGGTGACGGCGTGGGGGGAGGTGGAAAGGAACCCCCTGCCCCCACGCTAGTTATGCTACTGCCCTAACCCCATGGCAGAGGAGGTCATAAAGTTGTAAAAAAAAAGGTAACCTTACAAATACAGCTGGGAACGTAGGCGCACTCTGCGCACTGCGGTCTCCCGGCCACCTTGCAGCCCCCCCACGCCTACAACAGATGGCAGGCCACTTTGCGGCCTTCCATCCGAGTACACTAACGCCTAAATTTTACGTCTTTCCCCTCCCCCCCCCCCCCCCCCCCATTTTTAACGTTTCGCAAATACGTCGTCACTTTATTAACGATGCCACCCGGTTTGCGTCGCATCGTCCGTCCTTTCTCGCGATCCGTCGCCTCTCAGCCTTCGCCTCCACCACCTGCTACTGCTCTGTACATCGCTTCGATTTACCGTCGTTTCGATATACGTCGTCGCGCATTTACGGGACGCATCCTTGACGTAAACCGGGGTTATTATCGGTACAATCTAACCGGGCTTCGCTTCTCAGATCCGGCATAGGTGAAATCACTGGATCACTGGAATCTGGAGTTTAAAAAAAAAAAAAAGTGCGATTCGCTCCTGGTAAATTGTGAAGATAAAGTTTCTCAAGTCTCCAGCATTGGCATGTGAACACGACAGAAGCAATGTCCCATTTCAAAACACTATCTGGTAATTAATACCCATTTGTAAAAGGCACGCGAGTCTTGGGTGCATTGTACGTAGAGCTATCAAATGTGCACCTCAGCATGTAATGACATTGTACGTACGTTCAGTCTTGACATTGTACGTTGTTTGCGGAGATTATACTCGCAATGGCACCGATGTGTTCCGACGTACGCGGGGGTCACGTGGTACGCGTGTGGCAGTAGAAGTTAACGGTGAAACAAAAACGGTCACTTGCATCGCTCAATTTCAGATGCGCTTCTGCGGCCGTCTGGAACGCTCTTCCTTCCGGCATCAGGATGCCACTGGGAGCTTTCACACTTTTACATGATCTAGATTTAAAATAATTCCTTTCGAACTGCTTTCTGTGTTTAGTTTGTTCTTCCCTCGCACCTCCGATTAGCACGGTTGGCGATGTACGGCGCGAAAGAAGTTAAACACACACACGTGAAATAGCCAAACTTCGTTACTTAAAACTGCAAGTGCAACGATGCACCACCCCACAACCCCTTCACCTCGGCAATTCAATTAAACTGTCGCCATTCGAAATTTGCAATTTGACTCGAAGGGGTCGCGATCAATACATTTTTTTATGTTCACCGTCTTGTTTGTATTGTTTATTCTGCTTCGCTGATTACAATCTTTGTTTCGCTGTTGGTTAGCCTCCTTACGAGTGACAATAATTGTTTCATGGACACGAAGCCGAGCGATACCTTTTTATACTATTAGTTGACTAAATGAAGTGCATTATAAAACAAAAAAATGTATCAATTCTAGATTTGAAGCTTTCGTGACTGCAAGGATTCATACTCTTAGTTCTTTCGGTAAAGTCACGTAGGTAAAAAATGAAATTAAAATGAATAAAAATGAAATTAATTTTAATTTCATTTTTTACCTACGTGACTTTACCGAAAGAACTAAGAGTATGAATCCTTGCAGTCACGAAAGCTTCAAATCTAGAATTTATGCCTTTTTTGTTTTATAATGCACTTCTTTTAGTCGACGTGTATTATTCACAATGGGATCTTCATGAATAAAACAACATCGCTTGTTTACTAATGCGATTCAGTGCATGCATCGTGAGCCTCGCGAATGTAACATTATAACATCGACGAATGGATGCATAGTTCCTCCTGCAATCTAAGACTGTGTGCCGTGCAAGAAAAAAAAACACAAAAGACGAATTTCACGTGTTACATTGTCACAGTTAGTGTTTTAATTATTATTGATAATATTATTATTATTGCAGAAGTGCGATACAATCCATCACATCGGTCAAAAAAGCCGGGCAAAATTGTCGCCAACTGACGTACTTTAAAAGCCCACGTATTCACGTACAAACCCAATAAGAAAGATTGCACACCGTGTTACACCTCTTCACGAGAATAAAACCATGCAATATTTACCGGGTTTCCAATTCACTTTGTTTTTCCACATAAGTTCCGTTTATTCAAATTCAAGTTTTTTTGGGGGGGGGGGGAAATCTCATTTATAGGATGGAGATGGATAAAAATGTACTTGTCCATCTGAAAAATAATTCTTACCTGTAGGCAGGACAAACCAAAAAAAATGCGTATTATATTTCAAATTGATCGAGGACCCACCCAGCGAATGGGTTTACATTTTAAATGACATACACGTGGATGAGTTCCATCCAATCACAGACGGCTGCAATCATGACATCACTGTCAAAACAGATGACGTCGGAAGTGGTCCTTCAAGGCCAACAATTCCCGTATGAGTTTACTCAATTTATTTAAATAATCTTGTCTGGAATACGCCGAATAAGTTCGCACAGCTTATTGGAAACCCAGTTACTGAAATGTTCCTTGGTAGGACACAACACCAGGGCAACTGCTTTAAAAAATCAGTAAAAATCCACAAATTAGCTCGTATAAATTAAGCTAACAATAGTAAACGTCTCTCCATAACGACGGTTTAAAAAAGAAAAATAAACAATCTGTGACGGGCTGTATATGAATTCTAACACTACATTTGAGACTTGATATCACATTGCATGCATCCGACCAACGCTATTTGTTTTCAAGCTACAAATAGTATTATGAACAATACAAGCGTGTGTGGGTGCATACGCGTAATGTACGTGTGGGCACAGTGAAAGAAAAACAGACAGACGTTTGTAGCGCACGTCTGATGCTCGAATGTGCCCATGAGTCCACTATATGCCCCAGTGCAATTGTACCACCTGCACATTCTCGACAGCCGTGCCCTCTGGCAGCAGTGGTTACGATTGTGGTTTTGTCGCTGGCCAAATCGAGCTTGTGTCAGGCCTCGACCTATGCCGGATTGAGCTTGGCTAGTGCATTGTATGGGAGGCCACCAGGACTTGTCAGATGT
Source organism: Lampetra fluviatilis (assembly GCF_964198595.1). Taxonomy (NCBI): domain Eukaryota; kingdom Metazoa; phylum Chordata; class Hyperoartia; order Petromyzontiformes; family Petromyzontidae; genus Lampetra; species Lampetra fluviatilis. The sequence goes on along the minus strand of NC_136278.1, from coordinate 28,508,185 downwards.
TCTCGGCCGTGGTGCTGTGAGGTAGCCAGAAGATGGCAGTGATGAGTGGTACGGAAGGTGGGTTTTCTCCGGGCGCCCTGGTTTCCTCTCGCACGCGGCCAAAACCCTCTCTAAAGGTCAAACGCCCCCATTGCATGACCCCGCTGAGGGAGAGCTGACACTCAGTGGGGCTTGGTGCCCTCATTCGTCGGCCATGTTGCTTTGGGTCATTCTGGGTGGGGGAAAATGTCCCCGTGGGTTTCAACTCCTCTGACCTGTGGCCATTTTAAACTGAATGAAGGTGACAGTACGCATTGTGTAATATGTACAGATGGCTACGAGTGAATGACTGAGGGATTCATGTACATTATGATGGTCTAGGTTTACGGTGCTGAAATTTGGTTAGAAAAAATATTAAATCTTCATTACTTGAACAAAAATCTTTAAATACAAAAAGTTACAAAGTCATTCACTTCTGAACGGAGGCTTACGAAAGTTTGAATCTGGAGGTTATTGATGTGGATGATTTGAAAACATGGAAACGTTAAGAATGGAAATTGCCTGTGGTTATTTTGGAAGGGCGCGCCACTAAAGCCGATAGAAAGCTGGCAACCCCCCCCCACTTCCAGTGACCAGTGCACGGTACAGTACATACGTACAGCCCCCCGTTGTGTCAGTCCACTGCTGGATGGGAAACTTCACCACGATTTGTTGGCCTTGAGGAATATATGTTGACGATACTTCACCATTCTAGATTTGAAGTTTTCGTGACTGCAAAGATACATACTCTTTGGTTATTTCGGTAAAGTCACGTAGGTGAAAAAATGTAATAAAAAATAAAAAAATAAGAAGCATACATTTTATTCTTATTGTTTATTTATATTTATATTTGATTATTTTCTATTATATTTTTTCACCTACGTGACTTTACCGAAAGAACCAAAGAGTATGGATGCTTCACCACGCCGGGGTGTTTAAGGTGGGAGGATTGAGGAACCATGAATATGTTTGCACTGCCCTCTGCTGCTGCTGCCCACAGCAGCCTATAACTCCTGCGATGCGAGCACGCTGGTCACACATTGAAGCCATTGTTCAGGCTCGCGCCTGCTTAGCTTGCGATATCGTGGAGCGTTCTGGGTGGCCTTGGTCACAGGCGTATATAATGGGTGTGTGTGTTTGTGTGTGTTCTGTCGAAATGCCAGTGCTGCTCAGCCGTGTCGTGCGCGGATGAATCATGGGGACGTGATGGCCGCCATGTTTTACGAGGCTGACGTTGTAAATCAGAAAATAAATTAATGATCTAATTAATCATTCCAAGGAGCATTGAAGTGACCTCCAAATTGGCACTTCTGTTTTCACATTAAAATCAAAGCGTTTCAGTTTCACTGGATACCCCGACTATTATTATATAAAAAAACAAATCCTTAAAGTGGCAAACGCGTAAATATGCGTACATATTTAAAGTGCATGTGATTCGGAAGCATTAACACACGTACACATATTAAACCATACTCACATCTGTAAAGTGAACTCTATTAATAAATAATTTGGTAACACGATAAGGTAAAGTTATCTTAACAATGGTAAAGTTACAGATTACGCTGATTCATTCTGGCAGTTGAAAGAAACTTCCATAAGAGTGTTTTTGGGTTAGATCACGTAAAATATGAATGTGTCGTTATACCCGTCACCACCCGACACAGCCAATTAGTAGTATGTCGTGTAAACGAAGCGTGCCAATTCGTTACAAGTGCAGCTCACCGGTGTGTTGGAGAGTAAACCCACAACGCTTACAATTCGAGTGCGACGTTTCGCCGGTAATTGCAACTAGCATCATCAGGCGGCAGCCAGAGTTGTGGAGAAATCCGTTTCCTTCTTAAATAGAGGCATAGATGTGATGGCGTCACTTGCAAGCCAATCAGATGCGAAGACCAGAGGGGAGGGGTCAATGTGTGCATATAAATTACAATGGATACCCATTACCGGTTGGGTTATTCATAGGGTAACCAACATACAACATGCATGTACACCGTGCTTGTATATGCTGCCGCTTGTTTTCTTCCGTCGCACTTGAATTGTAAATGTTGTGGGTTTACTCTGCAATGCACAACCGGTGTTGCTGTACTAGTGACGAATTGTCATGTTGTGTTCACGTAAGAAACTAAACTAATTGGCTTTGTCGGGCGGTGGCGGGTTTAAAGACACATCTATAATTACGCGATCTAACCGCCCCTAAAAAAAACCTCTATGGTTAAAAACATTGGTCGCGAAAGCCTTCGACGTATTAAACCGAAAGAAACGTATTCTCTCAGGTGACGTCACACATCCGTCACCTTTACAACGATACAACTATAATACTACGCAAGCCCTTTTGTCAATCCACTGCTGGATGAAGGCCTCCCCACGCCGTGTCAACCACGTGGTTTGCTTCAACCATCCGTCACCCTGCCGGTCAGTGCGAGTTGGTGAAAGAGGCACAGATTCAGGTATCAACTTGCCCACTCGTGTTACCCGTTGGCTGGACATTGAATACAGCTCAATGGGTTCATAGCGCAGTGTGCTCACCACTCTGCCACCACTCTGTAACCTCACCACCACCCCCCTTCACCAACGATATACCGATTATAAAATTACAGACGAAGGAGATTGTTGTGGACTTCAGGAGAGTGCACACCCAGCATACTCCGCTAACCATCAACGGTGCTGCAGTGGAGAGGGTGAGATGCACCAAGTTCCTGGGTGTGCACATCTCTGAAGACCTGTCGTGGAGTCACAACACTGCATCACTGGCCAAAAAAGCCCAACAGCGCCTGTACTTTCTCCGCAAACTGAGAAGAGCAGGAGCCCCGCCCCCCATCATGCACACCTTCTACAGAGGCACCGTTGAGAGCATCTTGACGAGCTGCATCACCGTGTGGTACGGCACCTGCACCGTGTCCTGCCGCAAGACTCTGCAGCGCATAGTGAGAGCAGCTGAGAGGATCATTGGTGTCTCTCTCCCTCCTCTTCTGGACATTTATAACACCCGCATCACCAGCAAAGCAATCAAGATTGCAGGTGATCCCACCCACCCATCTCACAGCCTCTTCAGCCTGCTGCCGTCAGGGAGGAGATTGCGGAGTCTTCGGGCCAAGACCAGCAGGCTCAAAGACAGTTTCTTTCACCAGGCTGTCAGGAGACTCAACTCCCTCCCTGCTCTACCATCACTCCACCCCACTGCCCACCCTCCCCCTTTTCCCCCTGACCCCAACCCCCACACACACATTCACTCGTACATCCTGATCTCTGGACTGCACATTGCACTACATCGCACTACCACACCGGTTTAAATATCTTATTTCTTTAAATATTTTATTTAAATAATATTTTACATTTTATAATTCTTGACTGTTGTTTATTTTAAGTCTATTACATTTTTGATTATTTATCTTGTGTTGATCGCCGATTGTTTATTGTTTATTTATGTCTGTTAATTGTGATTCATTTTTTAATTGCTTGGTTGCACCGTGGGACCAAGAGAGAGGACTGTAATTTAATCTGTGTTGTATGTCATGCATGTAACACACTTGACAATAAAGTGACTTTTGACTTGACTTTTGACTTTTGATAAATACTATTTTGTAGATTGCGATATGGAGACACTTTGGGTTGGGTCACCAATTTCGGCAAAATTATTTTTCAGACTTTTGCAAAGTTGGTCCCTAGCCATTTTCCAGCCAAGTTTGGCAACCTTCCCCCTTGAGAGTGTAGTAGCCTCCAAATTCAGAGTGCAGATCGATGCTCCACGATCTGCAGAGATCAAATGCCTCCCAGATTGTTTCGCTAACACGGAGTAGGGGGGGGGGTAACCTTCACCCAACAGGCTGGACATTGTGTAACGCCGTGGTCCACAAAGCTGAAATTAAACGGTGCATCCTGCCCAACTTTTGCAACTCTGTTCCAAGCTTCAAATGTTGCGCTTGCCTCTGTTTTTGCAACGCGCTTGTTGCGTTGACCGAGCCATTCAAATCAACGACAGCCCAAGTCGGCGATCGTCAGTAAAGCATCGAGAGGCAGGGTCTGAGCCCCCGCATCCGCCCTCACTTTCTCTCCTGGATGGTCTGAGCCCCCGCATCCGCCCTCACTTTCTCTCCTGGATGGTCTGAGCCCCCGCATCCGCCCTCACTTTCTCTCCTGGATGGCCCAAATCCAGAAAGTCTGGGAGAGGGGATCTCGGCAAGGAAAGGGAAACTAATAGATTGAAACATATGCAGACATAAAAAAAGGGAATATCTGAAAATTAACCTGGGTGTGTTACTCATCTATATAAACACACAATAATCAAGTTTAATCATGAAGCTTATCCACATTGTCCTATACGTAAATAAAACGTGTGCCATGTAGGAATTCATTATGGCCAAGACCACGTGGTTCGAACTCGATCAGTCCAAGCGCGGCGAGGTTAACTTTTTTTTTCAAACTTAAAAAAAACCACGCTCGGACACAAAAGCTGCTCCAAAGTTGACACCGGGCCTCGTGCAAACTTCCTTTAGCCCGCAGCGCCTACTCGGCGGACCGCGATTATAATGACGAACATCAAACAGCCCTTAAATCATCACGATACCGGTCGGAGAAAAAATAAGTATAACCCGTAAAAACAAAGTTTTTCACTATAAATCCTTTATATGCGTGGCGGCTAGAGTCCTCTCGTCCTCTGGCTTGAGATGGCTGCCACCTATGGGTCAGATGATTGCATTGCACCATTAAGCAATTGGTAATTCAATATAATATTTTTGTCCTAAAAAGTGTAATATTTTGGAGAAAAAAAATTCACGAACATTAATTGTCACGCACAACGAGTCTGTGTGGAAAATGTCAGCTCGATTGGATCACGGGAAGTGGGTTAAAAAACGACCGAAAGATTTGCACGGTCCTAAGCAAGCAAGCGAACTTAATATAAAGGATTTAAAAAAGAGAATCAACCCACCAGTGTCGCGTCGACCGCGGAGTTTTGCTCGGGGCCGCCCTGCGCCTCTGGCAATGCTACTTTTGTTGCGTTTTGAACGAAGCAAATAAAACAGGACGACGATGTTGTTGTTTATGCGGCGCAGCACGTGCCGTCGCAATGACGACAACAACAACAACAACAACAAAAACTCGACGCCGTTTCAACGTCAGCTGTTTTACGAATGGGCGACGGGGCAATATGGTGCAATTAGAGCCGACTACGACACTATCACCGATACCTGCTGATGTGAAGCCAATCAAATAAAGGTGGGTTACACGACGACTCGATCCAAATATTGCCAATACATCGATTGCCAATACATCCAGTGCCAATTCATCGACATTTCCAATATGAATTCCCGATCCACTCTGGAGCTGGCTGTGCCGGTTCGACCGAGTTGCATCGCTACGAATTCAAACATCGACTCGCAATCCGCAACGACCCACACGTGGCAGGCAAAGACATGACGCCACGTGCTTGCTTTGCTTCCAAATACAATTGATGGGGTGGGGGGGGGTGGCGACATCTCTGATCGGTGATTCTTGTTGTTGTTTCGATTTAAAACTTTCGTAACTGCAGGGATTCATCTTCTTGGTTCTTTCGGTAAAGTCACGTAGAAGGGAAGTACTAAAAGAATACTTTTTTTGTTATGTTTTATTTTTATTATTTTATTACTTCCCTTCTACGTCACTTTACCGACCGAAAGAACCAAGAAGATCTTGTTGTTGTTGTTGTAGTCGGCTGTCCGATGTCATGGCTCGATCACAACGCCCCGCGTGGCTGAGAACCTCACCCTGCAGCCCGGCAGGCTCCGCTCAAAAGTTCTGTTGGCGGCGCTTTTTCCCGTCGATGGCGTCCAGGATGGGCTGCCGCTTTGCCTGGTAGCGTCGGCGCAGCTGCTCCAGGTCCTGCTCCATCAGGGGGTCGAGTGCACCCAGTCTCATGTGCAGCTCCTCCAGGCTCAGGTTCCTCAACTGTGGTGGTGGTGGTGGAGGTGGAGGAGGAGGAAGGTGGAGGGGGAGGATCATTGAACAGAATTGAGAAATTTCGATTTAAAGCTTTCGTGACTGCAGGGATTCATCTTCTTGGTTCTTTCGGTAAAGTCACGTAGAATGGAAATAATAAAATAATACAAATAAAACATTATAAAATAATATAAAATAAAATGTAGAAAATTTGGTACAATCTGTTCTCCTATAAGGCGTGTTTTTTAATTTTTATAAAGGCGAATTGGAGATAAAGGGGTGCTTAAAATAAAATGTCAGCACTTATGTGGGCTATCGTTTTTGATGGGAAAAAGGAACGGATAATACTCCACTGTAACATGACAACAAAATAATGTATGTTGAATAACTTCAAAAAGTCAGTCCCACTTGTTCGCCATCATCGTCAACAAATGTTCACATTTTTTTAAAGCACCCTGTATAATGCGATCAATGTATTTAGGAGAACGTATTTTCATGTATATATAACGCGGATGCCAATTGGATATAACGCGATCGAGTGAACGGAACAACATCGCGCGAGTAGGAATAAGCGGTCGTACGGCCGCCTCGGCATAGCAGCATCACACAACAAGGCACTGGGATGCTGCTGGATGCTTCTAGATGCTACCCACGCGCCTCGGTCTTTGATCGGCCCACGTACGCATCTCACGTGTTATCGCGCACTGTGCTTTACCCACTATATATTATATTATTATAACGCGATTTATCCATCACGTGGTACTTGCGCCATGCTTATATCAAGGCAAGGCTTCTGCCGCTAAGGTGCTCTTTCTCAGGAATAGTTTGCATTGCTTTCACCCAAAGGGGGCGATGCCGCTATATGGTAATAACACTGAAGTTGCAGCTTATTTTAAATATTGGGAAACTTTGGGACCATGACACCAGCATACGATGGCCTACTACTTTCAAATGACATCACAGGAAATGTACTGCCCGCAGAGATACAGTGGGTGCATATGTACAGCTACACACGGTACACTCAGTGGTGTTAACCAGGGCGGCCTGCCGGTTTCGAACCACGGACTTCTGCAGCAAGCGGTGAACACCCAGCCGCTGGGTTCGAGGAGAGAACGCTACGAGGGGATTGACACGTGATGTACACAGCATTCTCAGCTTGAATCGGTGCTTTCCATCGCGTGGGATGTGTTCAGGAAAAGTATTGGGCACCCGCGGCGTGTAAAATTCTTGATTAGACAAACGACAATTTACGGAGGAGAATGGCGAAAATTTAAAGGTTCACGTCCCATGGTGGGTCACGAAGAAAATTGGGTTTGGGAATCCTAGCACATACAGCCGGCCTGTGTCCCATCACAAGGTGCACTATACGCCGGTACGTACACTAACATTAAAATAAAACCTTTTAAAGGCACGCATTGTGACTCAAACCAAGACGACAAGAAGAGCAATTCTCTTCGGATTATGTAAATAAAAAACCCTCCTATTTTAAGAGCGGCAATGCTTGTGGTGAATACGAGTCGGTGGCCCTGAATCAATAACGCCACGAAAGCAGCAGTCCTTAAAGACCCGACCCCTGCCCTAGACAACGGTTATGATGAGGCCTTAATGTATCGCTGAATATTTCGAGGTCGCCCGGTCACCCGACGAGTAGAAACCCGACGGACAAAGGCAGCTCCACCGGGGGCTGGACGCGCTGTGCCGGGCGCGGACATTCCCTACGGCGTTGGCGAACGCAGACAGACCCTAGATTTGAAGCTTTCGTGACTGCACGAATTCATACTCTTTTGATCTTTTTCGGTAAAGTCACGTAGGTAAAAAATAAAATAAATGAAAACAACTAAATTTAATCACGACGCTTCGGGCGCAACACAAGCGACCCACCTGATGTCGGACGCTTGTGTTGCGCCCAAAACGTCGTGATTTAATTGAGTTGTTTTCATTTATTTAATTTTTTGCCTACGTGACTTTACCGAAAAAAAACAAAGAGTAAAAGCAGACAGACCCGGCAGAAATGAACTCCGTGCTTCTCTCGTCGATCGCGTTTCACCCCCATCGCAGCGGCATGACGGGGAGGCGCTCTCTGTACCAAACAGCAGCCCCATTGGGCCAAGTGCGGTCGTGATTAGCCTCATGGGCAAGCGGCTCGTCGGCAAAGGCTCACGCGGCGCGCGCGTTGGAGTAATTGGGACATGAAACCCGCCGGGTCGATTTGCTATTGAAACGTGGGGGGAGGGGGGGAGGGGTTAACGGCTGCCCCGTTTAGCGAGTGCCTCTTAAATCGTCTGGGATGCGTTGTTTTTATTTATTATTATTTTAAAAAGCTCGTGCTTGGCTCCGGCTCTGGCTCTTGAACAATGAGCTCGATAATATTTCGGCCTGGAAGTTGTGATTTCGAAAAGGGGGGCTGGGCTTGCCTGGCAATCGGGCTCGATCCGCGCGTGGGAATAATGCACGGGGGCAGGCGAGTGGGATCCAGTGGAGTACAATGTAGACATAGACGGGGGGCGGGGGGGGGATATCTTGAGAGTTTAACAGAAGATGGGTTCTTTTTTAAATCCTTTATATTAAGTTCACTTGCTTGCTTGCTTGCGTGCTTGCGTGCTTGCTTGCTTGCTTACGACCGTGCACATCTTTTGGTCGTTTTTTAACCCACTTCCCGTGATCCAATCGAGCTGACATTTTGCACACAGACTCGTTGTGCGTGACAATTTATTTTCGTGAATTTTTTTTTCCAAAATGTTTTTAAATATTTAATTACCAATTGCTTAATGGTGGCAGACAATGATCTGACCCATAGGTGGCAGCCATCTCAAGCCAGAGGACGAGAGGACTCAAGCCGCCACGCATATAAAGGATTTAAAGTGAAAAACTTTGTTTTTACGGGTTAATTTTTTTGTTGTTGGGGAGGTGGGTGGGGGATGTTTTTATGTCTGTGCAGGGAAAGCAGAGATAGACAGCTTCAGATCAGTGACAGGCAGTCACGCCTACGATACGTACGGTGCGAAATAAGTTCGACATACAGGACATACATCACGTTTTCTTGTCTGCTGCGTAGCAGCTGCGACGGCTTAAACTCAAACTAAACTTCTAAATTGTTCATAATCAACGATTTTTGGGTTTAGATCGCGTTATTTATAAATGTGTCGTAACCCTCCACCACCCGACACGGCCAATCAGTAAAAAAAGTGTCACGTTGACAAAAGACAAATAGTTCACTGCTTTAGCCCACCGGTGTGTTGAAGCGTGAAACCACAACATTTACAATTTGAGTACGACGTTTCGCTGGTAATTGCATCCAGCATCATCGGGCAATTCGCCAGAATGGTGAGGCTCTGCTGTGTCTCCCGTTCTTATATAGAGCAGCAGCAGGGTGACGTCATCATTAACTCATTAACTCATCAGGTGCAAAGATTTGAGGGGGGGGGGTTATTGTAATTATATACTTGATTAGTAATAAGGCTATTGTTACGATGCGAGTTGTAGATTAGTAATCATTTGGAATGTGTTCTATTGTGATTATGCTACATTAATAATCAGTTAGTGCTTGTTTCCCTTATAAGGAATTGTAATGCATCTTATTTAATAATAAGACACATTTATAAATAACGCGATCTAAACCCAAAAATCGTTGATTATGAACAATATTGGTCGCGAAAGCCTACGTGTTAAACTAAACTTCTAAATATTACCAGGTAAGACCCACTGAGCTACATAGCTCTTTTGCATAGGCGATGTGGTCACAACGAAGTGGCTTATCGTGTGGAAATGTATAGCAGTCAAATACTCTTAAGCGCGTGTTGTTTCTAAATGTGGAGAGGAAAAACTGGAGGACCCGGAGAAAAATCCACGCGATCGAACTCACGGCACCTGCATAGGGGCCATCCATAAATGACGTCACGCACCTAGGGGGGGGGGGGGTCAGACATCTGTGACGAGGTGGGGGTTTGAGAAATGTGACGTCACATCAAAATGCGCAACTTTAAATAAATATAGACAACACGTTCTACTTCATTAAATAGACTTTTTCATAAATGACAATAGTTTAACTCGATTAACAGCATGTTTTATTTGGGGTGGGGGGGGGGTCAGAGCTTTGTGACGTCATTTGATTGGGGGTCTGACTTTTTGTGACGCCGTGTGACGAGGGGGGGGGGGGGGTCAAAAATCGTCCAAAATCGCGTGACGTCATTTATGGACGGCCCCATACCAGGCGATGGAGTTAACATTTTGCCATCGCGGAGCCCTGAGGTGGTAGCATCGACGGCTTAGGCCACGATGAACATCTTCAGCTTGAGCCGTGAAAACGAAGACGCTTCACACACAGAGAGAGAGAGGGAATCGCAGGCGGAAAACAAGAGGATGGTCTTGAGCCTCGATCCTCAATATGAGTTGGGGGGGGGGGGCCTCATCAGTGCGGACAGGCGGTGGACGGGAATTGCATTAATTCTAGATTTGAAGCTTTCGTGACTGCAAGGATTCACATTCTTAGGTTTTTTTCGGTAAAGTCACGTAGGAAGCTTGTGTTGCCTCCGAAACGTCGTGATTTTTATTTTATTTTTTATTTTACTTTTATTAATTTTATTTTTTTACCTACGTGACTTTAACGAAAACAAACCTAAGAATATAAAAATGGGAATTGCATTGACGGTGAGGGCTGCAGTAGAGAAGGAACGACCTCCCCGTTTGAGCGCAGGTTAACAACTGGAGGCTGTCACAAAACTCTGGCGACGCTCCATTCACACGAGGCGGAGTTTTATTGCCGGCGTGCGGCTAGGCAGCGTTGCGTCGGAGAGAAACGCAATTTATTTCTCGGGGAAACTTCATGGCGCGGCCTTGCACGCTAAACTCCCCGCGCCGTTGCGAATTCCGCTCAAGTAAAGTGCTGTTCTCTGTGTTGTAATGCCCACGGATGGGGCTTTTCGCATCTGCGTATCGGTTCAGTGGCCCTGGTGGATAAAAGCAAGGCGTGTTTGGTCCCTGCAGACATAAGTGAAACGCGATGTGCTGATAAACCCGGTGACCTGAATGCGATTCCCCGGCCAAGGCTAACACAGCGTTGAAATACGGTGTTTTTTTCTGGAATACTTTGCTGTTTTTCCCAGGATTTTTCTGTTGCGTGTAGTCACTTTAAGATGTTTCTTGTTCATGTTTTTGTTTTGTCAAGAGCCAGCATGGCTCACAGGGTTATACCTAATCAATGAAACTGAAACATCTGGACCGGTCACCAAAACCCGCTATTCACCATCGCGACGAAGTAGCAGATTTAACAAATGTCCGTAAATTATGATTATTGTTGTAAGGTTGTGTTACAAGGTGGTGATAAGTTGCCTATTCGCCACGCTCCATTGATCTGGCCCTGCGATCTAGCCAAGCGTGGATTCGATTGTCGTGATTTCTGGAGTCGCAACTCTGTTCTTATTTCAACGCTGCTGTGAATGTAGGCACCTCTAGCACCTGCAACGACCAATCCAAAGCACTTTAAGACGACGTTTGAAAATCATCGTTTCTTAGGCGCGCAATTCGACGCGTGCGTCGTGAGCGTAAGAAGTGGGCCCCTGTTTGCAGTTACACCGAGAGCGAGAGAGCGACGAAGAGGAACACGTGGATCGGGGAACAAACACAAATTAAAGACGCCGTATTGACAATAAATAAAAGTCAGTGGCCGTGAGCCGGACATGCACGTTGAACTTCTTTCGCGCCGTAGGTAGCCAGCCAATCGGCAGTGCGGGGGAAGGACAACAAACTAGACGCAAACAGCAGTTCTAAAGAAATTCGTTTTAAAACTAGGTGATTTAAAAGTGCTTGGCTGCAATGGCTTCCTAATGTCGGAAGGAGGAGCGTTCCAGACGGCCGCAGAAGCGGATCTGAAAGCGCCGCGCGATGCCGTCTTTGTTCGACGTTTCGCCAACGATCCGCTGCGAGGATGACCGGGGTTTGCGCGATCGCGGTTCATGTTCCTTGATGAGAACGCAGTGGAGATCGTTTCACTGTGTGTGTCAAAACAGTGGCGTTTTCATTGTTGATGCGCAGGTGGGTAGTATGGAGGTGCACTTCGGAGTCCATTCAACATTTAAATAAAAGCATCGTTATTTATTCATGGGAACTCCACTCTTCCAATAACCAGCCGCGGCACGTCTTAACGCAGGCGGCACAGAGTGCTGCGATGAAGGCGGCCCACGCCCGTCAAGACCGATTCCGCGATGCGGCGTCGCGTGCACGAACAACGCTGACTCGCGTATACGGAGAGAGAGACAGAGCGCGGGCAAACGGACGAAGAGAGACACAACGACGACAAAACCGCACCCGCGCTGAGCCCGAACCGTGAAGAGAACAACACCTTTAGAGACTAAGCGAGGGGGGGAGAGAAAGAGAGAGATTAAAAAAATAACTCAAAGGCTACTGCAGCAGTTAATCACTTTGATTGAACCATTGATTTTCGTTGACGTGCAGCGGTCCTGCCCGTGCGGTTGGAGTTCAGTGGTCCGGCATAATTATGAAGAGCGCGCCGCGTTTTTGGTGGCGGCTGTCGGAACGCGTCGATTGGGCGCGTGCGTGCATGCGTGCACGTGCGCGCGCGTGCTCGTTGCGGGAGACGCGCGGTGGTGACGATGACCGTCGGTGCAACATTCCGAGAGGGACCAGCATCGCGCGTGCACAATAAGGGTGACTGTAAAAGCGCAGCCCTGCAATTGCTCGCCCGCGCCACCGCTGAATGAAGGGGCTATCGCTCGAGACGGCCCCTACTGGAGAGTGTTCGGCCGACTCCTCGACGCTGGTCGAGGCATCTTGGCAGAGGTGGGAGTGGCCAGACTTTGACTCCATCGCACACGACCTGCTTGGCGATCGACTGACTGTGAAAGAAGTTCAACAATTTCATAGCCTCGCGCAGAGACCCATAGACTCACGCAGAGACCCATAGACTCACGCAGAGACCCACAGACTTACATGGAGACCCATAGTTGTTGTGCATCCCCCACACCTTCGATTAGCACAGCTGGCTACGTGCAGTGCGAAGGAATTGAAGCACTGTGGTGTACCCCACGTATGCAGCTGGATACACAGATTTGGGTTTTTGGAAAGACGCCCATTATGTTAACTGTCATGCCGGGTGATTGAACCATGACCTTGTTACAATGACTTTCAACGGAAAATTGTAACGTCTCCAAGCAGCATCTCACGAACTGCTCGGGAAATGTCATGAGGTTATTGATGAACGTCTTAATAATGATAATAATCATAATGATCCTTTAGCCAACAATTACATTTTTAAAATGCGTTATTTCATTTCCAACTGTACTTTTAGGGTTATGTCGTGAGGTGAAGAATCCATTTGGAGCTCTCCACAGAGTCGTGCCTTAGTGCATTTGGTAGAGAACAACCTGCAGAAGCAAATACTACAGAACTTGTTCCTGAGATCCCTTGCAGAGGCATCTTTGATTCACACACTAGGGGAAGCAGTCTCCCACACGTCCTTTTACAGAGAACAGCTTGTTTCTGACAAGTCAAAATATTGGTGGTCGCAGTGATGGTGGTGGGGAACGGTAGTGTAGTGGTTAGAGCCCTGCGCTATAAATCTGTCGACAGGAGTTCGATTCAAGCTCACGGCAAACACCAGTGACGATTATTTTAACCGGTTCCTGGGCCTCCCCTAGGTCGACTCAGTCTAAAATGAGTAACTTGTGTGGTAAGTTACCATCGCCACTGGGGAGACAAAGGCGGCCGGGCGTGGTGCTGACCACCCACCCCTTCGTGTGCCGTTCCTGCCTTCATAGGTGCTCGCTAACAGCACTTGCCCCAACAGTCTGTTTGTTAAACCCAGGATTTCAGTGGTGCTGCGTCAACGCAGCGTCCCCTGCGTTGTTCCAGCTACCACCAAAGCAGTGCGTTGACAGGTAGGCACAAGAACACAAGTTCATTAATCTGCTGACACAAGCATAATCTATCAGCCGATAATTAGCAAGAGTATCATTTGCTAAAAATCAATAATATGATTCCAAAAAAAGAAACGCTCTTTTTTAAGCGACCGATGTAATTTCTGTCCCTTCGAATTATTCGTGAATACTGCACCGGCAGTTAATTTTGTTCAAGGTAAAATATGGTCAAATAACTCCCTTGCTGGCGCATGGCATGGGGAGGCCCTCATTAAACAGTGGCTGTACATGAATATAATTACAAACACACCAAAGGAAGCCGCAACATGAAGACAAAACAAATATATTCTTTAATTAAACACAACCCTGCTAACGTGAAAATCCATAGAATCGCCTGGGGCGCTGTTGGGGTTGGGGTAAATCTTCGCACGCCCAATAAATATGTACAGTCTTCCGCTTGTTTACCGCTCTGGCCTCAACACACATTGGCCTCTAGGGACTCCGCGGCATCTAAAAATCACCCTCCGTCTCTTGAGGCCGAGCCAATGCCCCGTCCCATCGTCACACGCGCAAAACGCCGCAGCCCCATTGCCAACCCACTGCTGGCTGAGGGCCTTCCCACGGGAACTGAATGCCCACACTTGACCGGTGTGGGTTGATTGAAGGGCGCGCTGGCACAGACAACGCGAGCACTTGACATGCAACAGCGCAACGAGGGATGGTCGCCCGCTGAACCTCTTGCCGCCTTACATCGTAGCCCTATTGCAGAGGTCGCAACTGGGTACCCGATACCCGTACCCTACCCGATACCCGGCTACCCGTACCCGGCCGGGTACGGGTACCCGTTTGCGACCCTGGTGCGGCCGGGTACAGGTACGGGTAGGCCGTGAGTCACTGGTGAGTGACCGTTTGTCACTCATTTCCCAACGTCTTGTCTCTTCTCACAATTCAAGTTCCTAGAATCAACCCACCCCCGCATGCAACATGGCTTCATCCCAGAGGTCGCAATCAGGTACCCGATACCCGTACCCTACGGGTACGACCGGGTACGGGTACCCGTTTGCGACCCTGGTGCGGCCGGGTACGGGTAAGGAATCGAAACCCGTTTGCGACCTCTGTCCCATTGTGGCTTGGTTTCGCAGTTATCGAGCACGAGCCACGCGTTCCATTCGACCGCCGCGCATTTGTGCGGTGACATCGCGTTAAGTCCACCCCCGCCCTCTTGCAGGACAGGGTGCTTCAAAACAATGTTAACACTTGTACGGGACTATCGTTTTTTTTAATTGAAAAGAACGGATGACACCGCAATGTATGTTTAAATGTTGACTTAAAACTATCGTGACTGCAGGAATTCATATTCTTTGGTTCTTTCGGTAAAGTCACGTAGATAGAAAAATAAAAATAAAAAGAAAGTGAATAAAAACTAAAATAAGAAAAATATAAATAATAGACTGTCAGTACGCTCACTCAGTTTAATAGCCATTGATACAATCTACATTATAGACTGCCAGTACGCTCACCGAGGTTAAGAACCAGGCTACAGTCTACATTATAGACTGCCAGTACACTCACTCCGATTAAGAAGCAGGCTACAGTCGACATTAAAGAGTTATTATTATTATTATTTTTATTATTATTTTTTCATTTTTTATTCACTTTATTTTAATTTTATTTTTCTATCTACCTGACTTTACCGAAAGAACCAAAGAGTATGTTTAAATCGTTTTTTTTAAGTCAAAAAGTCTCACACTTGTTCGCCATCATCGTCAACACGTGCCTGGAGTCTTCTCCACGTGGTCTCAGGGGTCCGGAGAAGACACACTTCTTGTGGTGTTGTTGAAAACTCTCAGAAGTGCACCCTGGATTTATTTTGCCGAAGGGGTGGGGGGTCCGTGGTGGTGGGGAGGGGGCGGGGGGAGTTCCGTGGTAGCAGGGTGAGCCGGGCCGTGTCGGTGAGTCGATGGGGTCGACCTACCGGCGTTCACTGCAAACAAATTGCCATCGATCGCTGTCCGTGGTGCTGGGTGGGCTCCTGCGTTGGGCCGGCGGCGTGTGCAAACATCGGGGAGGCCAGGCCACTTATCAATATGACTGATCTATCGCTCGAGACACTTGGCAAGCCCTACAGCTGAACAGATTATGGGGAGTTTTTACTGTTCTTAGCAGGCTGATGAATTGCGAGAGGCGAATACGCGCGCACGTGTGTGTGCGTGTAACAGAGATGTGCATGTATGTATGGAGTGATAGAGCCAAAGGAGCAAATGTGTCCGAGAGGGGATGGTCGTTGCGGAGATGGAGCGATGAGATCAGGGCAGGTGCGGGGAAGGAGATGGATGGTAGCAGCACTGGATTATGGGGATGAAGGTGTATGGATAGAGTTGAAAAAATAGATGTCCATTCTTAGATTCAATAAATGTGATTCTTTCAAAACATTCATTCAATCATGCGTGAAAGCCTGTTATTTGCAAGTAATGGGAATGATGCGTTAAAGTCACTTTAGGCTAAGTGGATTGATCAAAAGTGCTCAAATGAGAGGGCACAGCAGCAACATTTATTCATAATAGAGGTTTTTTTGGGCTAGATCGCGTAAATATCTAAATGTGTCGTTAACCCGCTACCACCCGACACAGCCAACTAGCCAGGGTTGTTACGTAAACAGAACGTGGCCAATTCGTCACTAGGCACGTTCTGTTTACGTGACGACCCTTACTAGTTGGCTGTGTCGGGTGGTGGTGGGTTTTAACGACAACATATTTACGCGATCTAACCCCCCCCCCCCCCCCCCAAATACAACAACAACCCAACAACCTCCTTATGGATGATATTGGTCACGAAATCATGCCACGCGTTGTCGCGACATTGATTGTTGTACAGTGTTCACACACGTGCTCCAACGTGTACGCCTCCGTGTGCACCAGCCCGTACTGGGACATTGTGCTGCATGTTGATCAAACAACCCCCTCGACTCGCCGCGTGAGGCGTCCTTGTGCACGTAGCGTATTCTATCCCTGCGCGCAGCAGCGACATGTTCCGGGAGCTGAATGCCAATGTCGGAGGGGGGGTCTGCTCGTCACGAGAGGGCTTTCAGGAGGGAGTTCGTGTAGTTTTACTATTTCCTCGTCCGTTGAAGGAGCGCAGACTCCAATGGGTGACTGGGTGTGACCATAGGTTGAGTCGCGTGGACACAATTGCACTGTTGTGACTTATATTTAATTTTCCATTCGTGACGGAGATGCGCGCATGTGACTGTTGGTGTTCTGATGCTGTTGATGGTTACATCGGTGTCTGCGAGTGGGGGGAGGGAGGTGTTAAAGCCAGGAGGTGTGATGTTTGGGTCTCGAATAAGGCGTTTATTCTGAGCGACCGCGTTATTCCACTCTTACGTTCCACTCTAAGTCGTAACGTACAAATACATTTATTTTAGCGCAATCAATGACGTTTGTGGGGGCATCGTGTTAAATTCTGAAGAAAATCCCTCCTGGCAACAAACCAAACAAAAACCGCCGTGAAAGACGCACAATTGTAATGAGTGAGACAGAAAATAAAATAAACACGTGGTTTGAGAACAAAACAATACATCGCAACCATTGCCAATTATGGTGAAAAAGAAAACATGCCAGCCGGAAGCGCGTGGGAATTGATGAACGATCCTGGAAAGGGAATATCAAAGAGGAAAACCCAGAGCGGAGATCCAATCGATGATTAATTCAAGCCGCGTACGGAGTCTAAATGGGTTTCATGTGAACAATGTCAACACAGATAAAATCCACGTCCACGCTCAAGATACGTTTATGGGATTGTGTTTGTGTATGCTAGTACGTTGTTTTCGAGTCGTGTATTCGTTATGTATTGTGATTGGTAGTCGGTAGCGGACCTTGTCGACTTTCCTGTGGCTTTAGCCTCACCTAACAACAGCAAGTGACTCACTTAGGTCACCGATGATAGGGTGTAGTACATTTTAAATGTGTTGCTCCGGCTGGTGCCCACTCCCAACACGGCCTTGTGTGATCGCCCGTTGTTTATCGCGTGCGCGCGTTAACTCGCCAACATTTTAACAATGCCGTGCACGTTTAGAAATGCGAAAAAACCGAAAACTTGTCTTTAAACACAGTCAACCTCTGCAGGAAACCAAGAAGAAACATACTGAGACACGCGAGACTGTTTTGATGACACGAGCTTCATCGAAATGATGATCCAGTTCTGTTAATGTTCCAATTTAAAATAAAATAAAATATGTAAAACAAAAAAAACTACACGCTTCTTTTTTGGCACCAATGGACACAGGCATCGTGAAATCCGCGTCCCTGACAAGCGAATAAATAAATGTGTGTACATCTCGACATGACGGAGCCGGCGGCCATCAATTTAAATGCACTTCGAATCATCGTAAATTATTCCCCAAAAGTGACCTTTAAGTATATGCATAGCAGCACTTATGGATTCGTCGCTGCAGTATGTCACGCTGAAGGGCCATTCCCATTGTCACGGCCGGGTCGGGAATCAGCCGAGTCAGCAGTCACTCCTTCTTGGCCTGTCGCCCTCTCTGTCAACGTGGGACCGATGCTAATTCACTAAGTACAGCAACGCGGGCGCTAAGCATACTCTCACACGGAGCAGACGTCTTTCACTGGAATTAAAATAAGAGGTGGGAGAGGTAGGGGGAGAATAACGCCGCTTATTCAGATCAAAACCACATTGAGAGAGTGAAAGATGAACGCATGGATTATTTTTGGTACCTAGATTAAGAGGGCACGTGCATGTTAAATGCATCGGTCATATTGACGTTAAGCAACTTCAGTGGTTCATCTTCGTGGTTCTTTCGGTAAAGTCACGTAGAAGGGAAATAATAAAATAATATAAATAAAACATAATAAAATACAATTCTCACGACGTTTCGGGCACGTCGTGAGAATTTTATTTTATAATGTTTTATTTGTATTATTTTATTATTTCCCTTCTACGTGACTTTACCGACAGAACCAAGAAGATAAATCCCTGCAGTCACGAAAGCTTTAAATCGGAATTCAACTTCAGTGGGTTCGGCGCAGACTCGTCGAATAGACGGGATGGATGCGTGTCGATCATTTGGATTATTTCGCTGCGATAAATTTCCACGCGATGCGGCACTTTGTCGAGCTATCATTTGTTTTCAGGTCGCTTCTAAAAAAGAAGCTAACGACTCAGTGGGCTTCGCCTGGTAAAATAAACAAAGTCTAGTTGTATTTGTGATTTTTTAAATATATTATTGCGATTTGCTTACCTTTCCAATACTTTGCACTCCTATCGAGATTTTGTATTGTTTTGTCGCTGTGGCTTTCTGACCCCGTGCCCCTACTGGACATCTTTGACAAAAAAAACGGCTTTATAACTCATCGGATTCCTCCGGAATAAATAAAGATTCTGACTGATGCTGGATGACAATGACCATGGAATGGCAGCCAAGCCACCGATAGCCGAGTCGAATGCCACGCTTCGTCGTTCGGTTAACGTCTTCAGATTTTTTTTAAAATATAAAAAAAACACAGCACACGTAATCCTTAAAACACCAGCGTCTCGCTCAAATGGTTACAGCCGTAAAAAAAAACGCACTGCCGCGCGCAAAGAGAGCAAAGCGTGGGTATCTTGTTGAAGCGCGCGTGAACTTCACAACCGACACTCGCAATGCGTCTATTTTATATTTCGCCGTGACATTTTTTTTTGACGTCTTCCGCCCACGCGCCTCTTTGCAACTTGCGACGGCGGCATGGAACCCCTCGAGTATGGCCAGAGAGAATTTTTATTCCATCTCCCCCCCCCCCCTCCTATCTCTCTGTCTTCCGAGACTTTTTTGCTCAGAGAATTACATTTGGTCACGCAAGCGCAGCTTTTAAAACACACCCCCCCCCCCCCCAACTGCGATACGTTTGAGGTATCCCTCTGTAACACATTCCTGCGGAGGGAGCTGCTAGGAACGTTGGGTTGCTCGGTCAATGGCCAGGGTCAACGGCGGCGTGGTGTATTCCGCAAATATGCCTGACTGTGAGGGCGGGCACAAGCCGGCGTGAGTAGGTTAAACGTTGAGTTTTATAAGGGCACCACGGGGTGACCAACCCCTCCCCACCCAGCCCCACCCTCCTCACCCAGCCCCTCCCCACCCTCCCCTCCCCACCCAGCCCTCCCCACCCAGCCCCTCCCCACCCTCCCCTCTCCACCCAGCCCCACCCCTCCCATTTTTGGATGCACGACGGACGGACGGACACAATAATCCCCTGTGGGCTGGTGTAACCAGGAGGTTCCTACCAGTATTATTGCTGCTGTTGTTGTTATTGTTGAACGTGGTTGGCAGGGCACCAGCTCCCCTGGCCGACACGGGTACACTCTGTTGAACAATCGAAAGCTGCTGTTCTTCAGTCGCCGCCGCAGCAGCAGCGGTTAGTGGCAGAACGTGCCACGTGGAGCCAACGACACGCGTGATCATGGTGCGTTGCGGATGGGAGATGCGTGTAATGTGCTGAACTTTCATTATTGGAGAACGATGACGCTGGTTGTCACCACCAGCGGAACGTCGTACTCAAATTGTAAATGTTGTGGATTTACTCTCCAACACACTCATGCAATGTGTGCTGATATAATAATAGGGGTTTCCCCCTTTTTTCTGGCAACAAAACTGAAACCTTTTAACAAGGAGTCATGTGTGCATTAACCACAATACTTGTGGTCAAAATGCAAACAAAAACATACTCTGATAATATAAGGGGAAAACCCCTATTATGGTACTGGCAAAGGAGGCCTAATGATGTACTTATATACTTTATTTGTTTAATTATACTCGCTTACGTTTTTTTTTCTTTACGATATGAAGTTGTTGTTGTTGTTTTACATATATGTACAAGCACATATCTAGCAGTGAAATAGTAAAACTTGACACCTTACAATTTAAATTTCATAAACATGTGACCAGGTATTCATCTTCTTGGTTCTTTCGGTAAAGTCACGTTTTCTACGTGACTTTACCGAAAGAACCAAGAAGATGAATCCCTGCAGTCACGAAAGCTTTAAATCGAAATGTGACCAGGTGTACTAAAATGCTCAGGAATAAACTGAAATGACTCCAATAACAAGATGAAATCCTTTAGCAAGTTAATGTATTCCTTCGCTCTATAAAGTTTGAGCCCCGATCACGTGCAACGGTCGATCATAATGGGAGCGCAGACAAACTGAATTGACTCCCTTCGCAAGCGGCTGGTTTTATTGATCGTGACTCTTCGGGTGATCTGGCGTCTGTTGGTGGGTGGGATGGAGGAGAGGGACGTGAAGTGTGGGGGGTGGGGTGGGGGAGGGAGATGGGATGGAGGGCAGGGGAGGGATGGAGGCGGGGAGAGAGATTGCGAAATGGAGGAGAGGGAATGATGGAGGGGAGGGAGGGAGGGGGGGAGAAAGAGAGGTGGAGGGAGGGATGGAGGATATGAAGGCAGGTGGAAAGGAGGGGTTAGATGAAAGGGAGAGGTGAAGAGATGGAGGGGAGGGAGGGAGGCAGGCAGAGAGGAGGGATGCATGGATGGTGGGAGAGAGGTGGAGGGATGAACGTAACGGAGGGATGGTGGGGTGGGAAGGAGCAATACAGGGGAGGCAGCTTAGTAATATGTTTTTACCCTTTCAACTGGTACAAAAACTGACACCTTTATACAAGGCGTCATGTTTGCAATAACCACAACACAAGCAGTCAAAATGCAAACAAAAAGAAACAACTCTGATGATGATAAAGATATGCGCCAAAAGGCGTCATCTGGTCCAACACCAATGGAGACTAGGCTCTAAGAAAAGCTGTCTCGGGTGTGGACCAATCAACTTCAAGGACAGTGCATATCTTTATCATCATCAGAGTTGTTTCTTTTCGTTTGCATTTTGACTGCTTGTGTTGTGGTTATTGCAAACATTACGCCTTGTATAAAGGTGTCAATTTTTGTACCAGTTGAAAGGGTTAAAACCTATTACTATATTTTGCCACTGGTAAAAGAGGTCTCATAGTGGGAGGCAGCTTGTTGGCGGGGGAGGGGGGGGCCCGGATTAGTAACAGGGAGTTGCCAGAGCGGTGGGGACTTGGCGTGCCGTGCCGAGACTCCCAGCGCACGGGCTGGCGCTTGCCGGAGTCACTGAGGTGGAGGCCACGGAACAGCTGAACCATCGCTCGCTCGTACGCACGCAAGAGTGGCGCTGTGACAAGTCGTGACGGTGCAAGGAGGCCGTGTACGGATGATATTTAGTTGCCTAGGTAGATTAAACAACAACAACAGCAAAAATGTCATCACGTTTGGTGATCATAGGCCCAAAACGTCAGGTGGCCAGCAAGAAAAAAAGCACGAATCACGGTGTAACACGTGATAGTTAAAACGTGCTCTTGACTTGAGCAACGTTGTACGAATTGGGAGAGTACGATTCGATAAGGTTTCACCACGCTTGCCAGTGAAAATTGAAAAAAATGGTTATGCATCGGCTGTGTCTGTAACGAGAGCAGGCACGATAACTCCCACGAAGATGGTGACCCAACATGAACCAAACTTTTTGCGTAAATGTGCGTTGCTAAAATCGGCCACATTTATCACGGGACTCCACAGAACTTGGGCGAAGCAAGTGCGATTTTATGCGAACTTCTAAACTAACGCACATTTTCTAAACGCACAAATACCCCGTATTGACGTAGACCCCCATTTGACGTCGTTTTCGCAAACAAGTCGTCACTCGATTCACACCACCAGCTGATTTGCGTCGCCCCAACCCCACACTCACGTCGGTGACAGCATCGTCCGGCCTGTCTCGTTATCCGTCGCCTCTCAGCCTTCGCCTCCGCCCACTCACCCTGTGAATCGCTTCGATTCGCGTCGTTTCGACATTGGCCGCCGTTGTCGCACATTGCAGGAACGCATCGCCGATGTAAACCCCCGGGCCGGCGCCGCGAGTCGGAACTTTCGAGTACGAACGCGTCGCGTGCGAAGAACGCGTTACAGAAAACCACGCGTACGCATAACCGCACGCTCCGTTACCCCCACTCCCCGCCCACCCAAAAAACCCACAAGTTGTTGTCTTTGAAGATCACGGCTGTGGGTGCCACTGACGCGCATTTCGGTGGCAGGTGTCCGCCTCGTTCGTTTTTTTCTTTTTACTTGATACAGCGAGCGTGCTGTGACGGTTCCACCTGAAGACGGACGCTTTTGTTGCCTCCGAAACGTCGTGATTTTTATTTATTTATTTTTTACTTTTATTAATTTTAATTTTAATTTTTTACCTACGTGACTTTACCGAAAAAACCTAAGAATATGAATCCTTGCAGTCACGAAAGCTTCAAATCTAGAATCGTTCACTGTCGTTCTGCAGCGCAAGGTCCGCGTGCCACTGGCGGGCCCCGTGGGGGCCGTTCGTGAGGCCTCTGATCTGCGCCCCCCCGACATGAAACAAAGAGTGACAACACCACTCCCCCCTCCCCCCAACATCATCATCATCGTCGTGCTGCTGTGAAAACCCCCCCAATGGTTTCAAATGTGCGGCGACCTTCACACTGATGATGTCTCATCAGCGAGTGGCCCTCCGAAAATTAGTGAAGAACACTGCTCTACACTATGAGACCTCCTTTACCAGTGGCAAAATATAGCAATAGGTTTTTACCCTTTCAACTGGTACATCTGGTACATCTGGTCCAACACCAATGGAGATTAGGCTCTGAGAAAAGCTGTCTCGGGTGTGGACCAATCAACTTCAAGGACAACTTCAAGGAAAGTGCATATCATTATCATCATCATCAGAGTTGTTTCTTTTTGTTTGCATTTTGACTGCTTGTGTTGTGGTTATTGCAAACATGATGCCTTGTACCAAGGTGTCAGTTTTTGTATCAGTTGAAAGGGTAAAACCCTATTACAACACTGCTCTAGTTGACCCCCCCCCACCCCTACCTCGCCCCCCCCTTCACCCAGCAGAGGCGTGTGGCGGCCTGGCTGCTGCTGCTGTTGTTGCTGCTGCATGTGCACGTGCGCTGCGCCGTCGCGCGTTTGAGAGACGTCCGATAAGTGGGGGCTTGCGCGGCGGGTCGATGTGCTTGACACCTTCCCGTGATTGGGCCCATTAGACCGCGCGCATCAATCCTTCCCTCCGGTGACAGCGTCTGCATCGGGGGATTTTTCGTGCCGGCTCGGGGAGAGAGAAGAAGAGGAGGAAGAAAAATCACCCGCGACTTTTCCCTTTTGGCGAAACGAAGGGGAAAGTTGCAACGCGTCGTTATAACGGGGGAAGTGCTGGCTCCGTGAAGTGATATTTAAACTCTAAACTAAACTATGAAAAAAACAAAAAATACATTTTTTATTTTACAGCTTTTTTTTCCCAGAAGCGAACTGGCCACACACGATAGCTCAACGAGGTGTCGTATCGCGTGGGAATTTATAGCAACCCCAATACTCGAGACGCATGCCGAGTCTAAACGTGGAGGGAAATACCGGAGGACCCGGAGAAAAATCCACGTGGCCACGGGGAGACGGAGAGACACGCAAACCCCAAATACACAGCAGGCATCGTCAGAGTCGGGATCGAACCCACGACCTCCTGTATACCGGGCGAGTTAATTAACATCTTCTAGCCACCGTGATGATGATGAGAGAGACACGCAAACCCCAAATACACAGCAGGCATCGTCAGAGTCGGGATCGAACCCACGACCTCCTGTATACCGGGCGAGTTAGTTAACATCTTCTAGCCACGGTGGCGCCGAGAGATGATTTAAAGGGACTGCGTGCAGTGGTTAATGACGCAACGTGGTCCTGTAACACGCGTGCGTGGTGAACCTCTGCGACCCTCTGCGTCAATCCGCTGCTGAATGACGGCCGCCAGACGCCGTGAGAATAGGTGGGGGTTCATTTATCGACTAATAATTATACCATTAAGGAATTATTGACATGTGTTTTTGCTTTTAATTCATTGTCATCTTACCCCCCCCCTCCCATTGATACGACTGTGCGAATAGAGAGGCGTTTGTCCTTCGTTCTGCATTAACTTGAGAGCCAAGCAGTCGTACCAGAATGCCCCTCACGAGAGAGAGAGACACGGGAATTCAATTAAAAATTCTGACCCGTCCCGTTAGGAATTGTACAATCCCATCCCTGCCCGTGACCTTGACAGACATTCCATTCCTGTCCCATCCCCCACTCCGCCAGGAATGGTCTCCTCCTGCAATGAAACGAGCTCATTGAGCAGGTACAGGGCGGAGTGGGCCATCGCGACGGCTCGCGGATGCCTTCATCCAACAGTTGATGGATCATGGTTGATTGATGATGGTAACGACACCCTTTGCCCGTGTCCTTGGGCTCAATTCCCATCCCATCTCGTGAGCTGATAAATAATTAAATCCGCCTCCCGTTCGTTCTCGTGGCCATCATTTCTATTCCAGCACATTCCCATTTTTGTTGTTGTTACTTTATTTTAATTCCCATGGGAATTTTGTGAGGCCCGGGGTGGGGGTGGGTTCGCGAAAGGAATACCAGTCCCGTCAGTAATTCAATTGAATGTCTTCTTCTTAGTTCTTTCGGTAAAGTCACGTAGAAGGGAAATAATAAAATAATAAAAACAAAACATAATACAATTCTCACGACGTTTCGGCCACAACTCAAGCAGCCGTCCTCAGGTGAAGAACAGAAGAACAGGGAACAAGCCCTGTTCTTCACCTGAGGACGGCTGCTTGCGTTGTGGCCGAAACGTCGTGAGAAATGTATTATGTTTTATTTTTATTATTTTATTATTTCCCTTCTACGTGACTTTACCGAAAGAACCAAGAAGATAAATCCCTGCAGTCACGAAAGCTTTGAATCGAAATTCAATTGAATGTGTTAATTGGGTCAACATTTAGCGTGCCAGTAGTTAAAGTAAACACGTTTTGTTCACATGTGTAATGCCCATTGTGCCATTGTTTGGCATCGCCTCGTCGAGATGAAATATCAATTCAGAGCAATGCGTGACCGTCGTCCGTGCGAGAATGTCCCGCAGAATGAGGGTATCGTAGACCTACCGACAACAACAAATATACAACTTGCTCGGTTTATTTTCACGCGGCCACTGGTGTCTATAGGCTGGCACCGTCAACGCACTACGCGAGAGAAAGTTTAAATCACGGGAGGATGACCGCGATTCGAATCCAGAATCTCGGTGGGTCAGCGACTGGCTGCTCCGACCGTTGAGCCGGTCAACCACCTCCAAGTGATCAAACGATTTTAAATTGGTTGCCCCGTAGCACTGAGACACAGAAGCCTGATGCGCAGAGGCCACGATCAGTTAACGGGTCGGCTGTGGCAGCACCCGGGGGCACTTGACTAATAGATAGAGACGTACTGCAGGAGCACAGAGATGCAAGCTGACTGCGGATTCACGAGCGCGCACGTGCGTGTGCGTGTGTCAGCACTTGCCCCTACAGTCTGTTAAGGCTATATGGGGGATCTTTGTCTTTGTCGGGGAGTGGGGAGCGGCAGTGTAGCGGTTAGCGCGCTGCCCTATGCACCCGACGACACGGGTTCGATTCCCGCTCACGGCCAACACCGGTGACGATTATCTGAACCGGTCCCGGGCCTCCCCTAGGTCGACTCAGCCTCAAATGAGTGCCTGGAGCGGTGTGTAAACATATCACCACCGGGGAAACAAATGCGTTCGGGCGTGGTGTTGGCCACCCAGCCCCTCGTGTGCCGTGCCGGCCTTTCATAGGTGCTCACGAACAGCACTTGCTCCAACAGTCTGTCAAGGCTACACGGGGTGATCTTTGTCTTTGGTGTCTGGCAGTGGTGAGCAGCAGCGGTGGTTAGCGCACCGCGCTACGAAACCCCGGCGACCTCAATTCCATCGCCGCTCTCAGTGACCAACGTCTGAACTGCTCCTGAGCCCCCCCTGGAGAGACTGCACGAGATACTCGGTGCGGAGTGTGAAAACATCGGCACTGGGGAGACAAAGGCGGTCGGGCAAGGCTCTGGCGACGCCAACCCCCCTCTCGTGCGCCGCAACAGCCCTGGCACCCACAGAGGGCATCCTTACTTTCGTAAGGATGCCCTCTGTGGGTGTCAGGGCAATTCTGGCAATTCCGGCAAATCGCCAAGACGAAGTTGGTTGTAATCACCGGCGAAACCGTCACATTACTCAAATGGTAAATGTTAAATTTCGATCTAAAGCTTTCGTGACTGCAGGGATTCATCTTCTTGGTTCTTCTTGGTTCTTTCGGCTGCATGCGTTGTGGCCTAAACATCGTGAGAATAATTTTATAATGTTTTATTTTTATTATTTTATTATTTCCCTTCTACGTGACTTTACCGAAAGAACCAAGACGATGGTAAATGTTGTGGGTTTAGTCTCCAACATAACCGTTGTGCGAGCCGACGCAGTGATTGATTGGCGCGTTTTGTGTACGTGACAAACGTTTACTGATTGGCTGTGGCGGGTGGTGGTGGGTTAACGACACGTTTATATTCACGCGATCTTTACCCATACAACCTTCATCATGAAGGATCTAAGGACTCGGAGCTTGGGCTGGCTCTTTGCCACTTTCTATCGGGATTTTCCCACGAGATGCGTTGCTCGTTAAGAACTATAGGCGCCACTTGTTTAATTAAACATCTGACCCACAAAGGGGAGTGCTGAATATTTCACCGATGGTAAGTGCTCAGACACCTGATTGGGGGACATTCACGTTGAAATGTGGCCTTGGGTTGTTCCCTGATGAACCGAAGCTATTAGACATGGTTTAATATTTTATTTTAAGGCCCCTCTGAGCTTTATAGCTATTTTTCTGAAGCGACCTGGCCACAAATGATAGCTCAACGAAGTGGCTTATCACGTGGAAATGTACAGCAGCAGCCAAATACTACAAGCGCATGTGTCTAAAAGTGGAGGGGAAAAACCGGAGGAGCCGGAGAAAAATCTACGCGACCACGGGGAGAACATGCAAACTCCAAATATCAGAATCAGAATGTTTAACTCCAAATGTACAGGCGTCAGGTTCGGGTTTGAACCCACGACTTCCTGTACACCAGGCGAGGTGGTTAACACCTCGCCTCCGCGATGCCCTTCATTGAACCCTTTTATTGAGGCCCGGGGCACGATTTATGTCAGGTGGTTAAATATTTAGGCATATATCCGTCAGCACAACGGCCGGCATTTGAGGTGCACGAACTGTTCTCTAAATGTGTCCACGGCTTGTGTTCTCAATCCACTGCTAGAGGAGGGCCTCCCTAAGACTCTACGGATCGTAGGAATTTTATTTACGTATCGATTGATTGTCCAGTACTTTGACCACGTTGGACATCGCAGGTTGATGAATGCAGGGGGCGTACAAGCGCGGTACGAGAAAGTGCGTTGCATTGTCCTCTACTGCGCACCACAAAAGCCCCAGGGTTCTATGAGAGAAGCTGTTTTGTGCATTGGCGGTCGAACATCCGAGCGCTGTGCAGGGCCAATGCCGCTCAGCTTCCGAGAACCGGTGATGCGGGGCGCATTCTGTATGGTTTTGTCACGGGCAAATATATGCACACCAACCCTTAATATAACACGTAGTAGGCTATCGCCACCAATATCATCCATAATAGAGGTTTTTTTGTGGTTAAACCGCGTAAATATATAAATGTGTCGTTGAACCCGCCACCACCCGACACAGCCAATTAGTCAAGTTTGTCACGTCAACAGAACGTGGCCAATTCGTTACTAGTACAGCACACCGGTGTGTTGGAGAGCCAAGTAAAGCGCTATAGCTCCAGTGGCTTCCTAATATCGGAAGAAAGAGCGTTCCAGACGGCCGCAGACGCGCGTCTGAACGCGCTCGATGCGGTGACCGTCTTTGTTCGATGGCCAGCAGCCAACACGCCGCCGCTCCTGCTGCGGGGATGACCACCGGAGTTCGCGTGAAGGTTTATGCTCCTTGCTTGACGTGATCAGCAAGCTATTGTGGTTCATTTGCGGCAAGCACTTTGTGTGTGTTGTCTTGCGTGGGCAGTTTATATTTGTATCTCTCGATTGCCCTGATTGAGCCCTTTGTGTATAGAGCGGTGGCATTCTTTACACGGGGATAGTGCTTTGTGATCTTTTGATGAAAGGAGCGCGATAAATTAAAATAAATTATAATTATTTGTCACGAGGACAAAAATATGAAATCGTGCAATATTGATTGCGAGTGTCTGAATGGTGACGTTTATTTTATCTTGGTCATCTCAGTCAGTCGACCCGTGGCACCTGGGTCTGCCCCGTGACCTCCTGCCAGCGGGCGTTCGACACTTCACGTGGCCTCAAGGTGCACATGGCCTGGCACAAGCGTCGTGGTGACGTCACCGCCACTTAGTGGCGAATGGCGGATGTTTTTGTTATTTTAATAGACTTCGTCATGGTAACATGCAATTTTATCGAAGGAAAACTGCACAAAGTAGGGAGGTTACGGCAATGTTCTGCTGCATTTAGGCCCTAATAAAAAGCCAACGTTGTTTTGCGTTTTGTAAAAAAAGAATTCCCGCCGTCACTATTTATGCTCGCACCGAAAAAGCCAAGACTACAACTAAGTTATGATTCTGAAGGGTCAATAGGCGAGCCAAAATAAATAGAATCACAATTGGGGACGCAGCCGACGACTGCTTCTGGAATTGCACGCAATGCTAAAATCGAAATGTCTTTTGTCCGCAAGAAAGGTTCACGTGCAGGAAATTTCCATTAGCCATGATTGTATCCATGCACGTGACTCTTTTCTTTTTTCTTATTGTTATGGAAAGCAGAGCTTCTGTACAATGCAAATGTGGTTTTAACCGATGCATCATAGGGTAGGCTCTCTACGTTGAAGGAACTACGTCGGATTTTTTGAAAAATATACATTTTATTTAAACATTCCGCGCAGTCCATATCTATCTACGGGGTTGGATAACGGCAAACGGCCGTCGTGGGCCGCTCCGCGCAGGGCTTTTGTTTGATCCATTATCGAGAGAGAGAGAGAGAATATACAGCCTGGCTGTACACGGGTGACTTTCCATTAATATAATGAGATTTTTTTTTACTCAAGTCGTAAACTTTCCAAAACCGTATGCTGATAACAAAAAAAAACCCAAAACAATAATAACAATAATTAAACAGGGACAAATGGAAGGATAAAGAAAACGTTTTCCTTGCTAAAAATAAATGTGCGGGAAAACCCATCTTCTTTTTCATCATCATCATCATCGGCCATGATCGATTCACTGCTGGATAAAGGCTTCCCCAAGCCGTCACCGTCTCTCATGGAGCTGCGAGGTAACAATCCACCTGACACCCTGCACACCAAGCTCATTCGTTTTGCCACTGTTCACCATCCCTGCCAGCAACAGAGCTCGCTTAATTTCAACACGGTCAATGGCTATGATATATTTATTAGCCTGCCTAGTGCACTTGGGTTGGGCCAGAGGAGGGCCCACAACAACAAATACCGCCATTCACCACGAAGTGGCGGTGACGTCAGCACCGCGCTTGTGCCAGGCTAGGTGCACTTGAAGGCCACGTTAAGTGTCCGGAGGCTTGCTTAGCAGGAGGTCACGGGACAGACCCAGGTGCCACGGGTTGACCGACTTGAGATGACTGGCAGATGCGCCAGCGGTGCCCCCTACTGTGCCAACTCGTCGGGTTTTATCCACCCGGCGCTCCGCCCGTTGTTGTGAGCGTCGCTCCTCTGCCCTCCGCTGTTGTTGTTGTTGCTGGTGGGCGACAATGCCACACACTTGAGGACATCCACCGCAGCAGACACGTGGAGCGATGGAATCAGCTGTTGTGCAGGAAGCGGCATGGCCTTCTGCATCGCAAACTCGCGAGCAATTTCGACGGCTTGGAAAGCCCTACGTCCAGCAGCCGATAGATCACGACGGATGAAGACGACGACGATGACGTGGGGGGCAGGGGGGCGGGGTGACCCCCCTCCCCCAACCACCGGTAGCCAAAGCTACGAGTTGGGACCCCCTTGCCGACCACCATGAGATACTCCACGTGTTAAACCGACCGTGAGATGTGTTTTGAACAACAGTGTGGGGGGGTGAATAATAATAACAAAACACTTACTTATTTCAAACGCGGTTTAAAACGTTTCTCTTATTAAAATGCTTAACGACGTGAGCGGGCAAGGAGGAGGAGCCGCGATGCATACCAGCCTGGGCGGGTGCGACCGTGCGAAACGAATCAAATATTGGGACCTCCACCTAAAACCGATTGCCGCAACGCAGCTGCTGCTACACCACCGCTTCCCCGGTCGAGGGCGGCTGACGACGACTGCTGCTGCCCCCCCTCTCCCCTGCTCGACCCCCCCCCCCCCGAGTAACTCACCACCCCCCCCCCCCACGCTCGGCGGACGATGAGCGGAGACGGGGAGTTTGAGTGCTCGCGGCAGTAGACGCGGCTGACGCAGCAGCGCTCGTAACGGCTCCGCGCAGGTGATGCGCACCTGAAGAGGCGGCTGGGCGCGTGCGCGTCGCTTGGATTATAACACTGGTCAACACACTTTTTCTGGAATAAGGTATTCCAACGGTTAGTTTACCACGTAGGCTTTCGCGACCAATATTGTTCATAATCAACGATTTTTGGGTTTAGATCGCGTTATTTATAAATGTGTCGTAACCCTCCACCACCCGACACGGCCAATCAGTAAAAAAAAGTGTCACGTTGACAAAAGACAAATAGTTCACTGCTTTAGCCCACCGGTGTGTTGAAGCGTGAAACCACAACATTTACAATTTGAGTACGACGTTTCGCTGGTAATTGCATCCAGCATCATCGGGCAATTCGCCAGAATGGAACGGTTATAAAGTAATTTTGGGGTGCTGATTTCAAATCTGGCATCAGTTTTTGCCTATCACATCAGGTTTTAGAGATATCAAATATTGCATTTTCAATAAAAACTGCAGAAGAAAAAGATTAAATAAATGCGGATAT
This sequence comes from Lampetra fluviatilis, assembly GCF_964198595.1. Taxonomy (NCBI): domain Eukaryota; kingdom Metazoa; phylum Chordata; class Hyperoartia; order Petromyzontiformes; family Petromyzontidae; genus Lampetra; species Lampetra fluviatilis. The sequence continues at coordinate 28,476,467 of NC_136278.1, read as the reverse complement.
CTACATAAAATGATGTTATAAACACACTATCCTAAAATACAGCACCATATGTTAACGCTAAAGCAGTCACTGACTCGCAACAACTTGCAATCATAAGTGACAGAGTTAATTTCGGGTAAAATCAATGAAAATGGGGTATGCCGATAGCATAAAAATGAGATGTGATAGAGCAAATCTGAGATCAGATTTGGAATCAGCACCCTGCTGAAAAAGTCCAGGCCAGAAAAAAAATGTTTTTTTTTGTTGACCAGTGTAATTATTCACGAGGTGACGGGGGCGGCACTCGGAGGGTGGAAGCGGTGGCGAAGTGGTCGGGGGAACGTCGGTTTCGGTCGCCCCGTGTGGCACGATGCGACTCGGAGACGCTCGCCTTCAAATGCCAACTTGAACTTTGTCCGCGTGGGAAACGTGCGCGTGGTTTTATTTTTCTTCCTTCAACATTTTCCGAGGAAAATTAAACGGGAAAAAAAATAGTTCACCGCCAAAAGTCTAATGAGTTTTCAGGTCACACTCGTGCAGTGCAGTTTCATTATTTGTTGTAGATCTAATAAAGATCGATTCGCCTCCGTCTTGGTACTGGCCTGCACGTTACGTCAAATGCCACGACATCGGTCCGCTCAATTGACAACAGGATGGGATTCAATGCGGTTGGTAGACCTGAGTGGTGGAAATTCCACATTCCCATGGCAGTGGCCAGCCTCTGTTGGGAGACGACCGATATTGATTGGCTTCCTTCACAGTTCTTAAGTGGCACTGCTGTGATCTACAACCGGAGGGACTGATGTCACGTGACGAGTAACAAGATAGTCAAGCGACTGCCTGGACTTTGGCTCCAACCATGCTAATACGCCCACTGCCCTCCGCTGCTGCTGAAGTTCAAGTTCATGTATTAGGTATAGCCCTGTGAGCCATTCGGCTCTTGAATCGGGTGCAACCGCAACAAACAAAAAACAAAAACATGAACAAAAAAACATCTTAAAGTGAATATGTGACTGAGTGCACACAGATTATTTTTTTGCCCACAACAGCCTATAACACCGGTGTCGCGAGCACGGTCGTCGCACATTCAAGCATTGTCCAGCCCCCCGCCTGCTTAGCTTCCGACATGGGGGCGCGTTCGTTGTGGCTTGGTCACAGGCGCACGCATGTTTCGGTGTGTGTGTGCGCATTCTGTCTCAATGCCGGTGCTTCTCGGCGTGTCGCATGCGGATGTACAACCACGACACCTTGCTGATCTCGTCAAGGAGCACAAACCATCACACCACGTGATCTCTGGTCATCCTAGCAGCAGCAGCAGCAGCAAGCAGCAGCAGCAGCAGCAGCTGCAAGCAGCAGCAGCAGCTGCAAGCAGCAGCAGCAGCAGCTTTTGGCTAACAATCGAACAAAGATGGCCGCCGCATCGCGCGCTTTCGGATGCGCTTCTGCGGACGTCTGGAACGCTCTTCCTTCCGATATCATGCAACCGCTGGAGCTATAGAGATTGAAAGCTCATTGCTTTAGAACCGCTTTTTGTGTTTATTCTGTTGTCCTTCCCCCGCATCTCCGACTCGTGCGGTTGGCCGCGTGCGGTGCCGAAAAAGGTCCCACGTGCCGTACAAGAGCGAGCGTTCCAGACGGCCGCAGAATGGCACCTGAAAGCGCGCGATGCACGAATGAAGAAACTGGATACAAACACGTGTGTGTATACGTGTATACGTGTATATATACAAAACGGAGATGGCGAGCGTCTCCACTCACGAAGTCAAAGCAGGCGTCCAGGGGGGGCCTCCACGCGTCGGCGGCGCCGTAGTGGCCCTCGCGCCCGTTGAGGCCCCCGCCAGGGTCCCCGTCCGGTTCGGCGCGCTCCGCGTACTGCAGGCAGCACGGCCGCAGGGTCTGCTCCGGCCCGGCCTCGCGGCCTGGGGCGTAAGGGGGAGACGAGCAGGAGGATGAATCACTCGACATGCTTCTCTCTCTCTGTCTCTCTTTCTCTCCGCTCTCGCCGGCTCGGTTTCGTCAGTGGCGTCGTCGTTATCGTTGTTGCCGGCGCTCCGTTAACCCTTTTCCCGTTCCGATGATGTACGTGCATGTACGTGTACGTCATTGGAGTTTATTCCTATTCCGTTCCAATGACGTACGTCCTACACATTTAAACATTGTCCAGACTCGCACCTGCTTAGCTTCTGAGATCGTGTGCCTATGTGTACATCACCGGTTTTTCTTCTGATTTCGTTCCAATGACCTATATATACGTGTACGTCATCGGTTTTTGTTCCGATTCTGTTCAAAAACGGAACCGGAAAAAAACTAAAATAAATAACTTTATTGTTACCAAGGCTCCCACAAGGCTATGCAGTAGGGCGTGTGGCACAGTTTGGCGTTACCTATCGTAGAGTGCAGTCGTGTCGCTATGGTTCTCTGCGGGGAGTACAACGTCTTTAAAAACAACAGCACTATGCCTCTCTAAATAAAATTAACACTGAGCCGCTTGCATTTTCCGATAATGTAGTCTGCAGCCTCAGACTAGTTTATCATCATCATCATAATCATCATAACTGCCACTGTTAATTTTATAATGATATTAAGCATCATTATCATGATCACGAACAAAATCACGTGAACCACCATCATCATACTCTTTGGTTCTTTCGGTAAAATCACGTAGGTAGAAAAATAATAGATCACGACGTTTCGATCGCAACACAAGCAATCGTCATCAGGTGGGACAACCACAGCAAGAAAAAACTTTAGCAGTATGGATTCTTGCAGTCACGAAAGCTTCAAATCAACACCATCATCATAATCATCACCTCCACCACCAATGTCATCATCATCGTTACCGCCACTATTTCCACCAGGACCACAACAACTATTATCATCAACATCGTCATCATGATTAACATCACCCCCCAGCATCACCACCATGACCAAAATCACGACCACTGTTATCACCGCTACCATCACCATCCTCGGCATTACCAGCATCATCATCACTAGCACCAGCATGATTTAAATCACGAATCCGATCATCGTCACCACCACCATCATCATCAACATCACAGCCAGAATCACCACCACCATCGCCAATTCAATATTTTAAAAGCATGTGACCATTCTGAGCTGAGTGATTCGGATACCCACAATAGAGGTTGTTGTGGGTTAGATCGCGTCAATATATAAATGTGTCGTTAAACCCCTCCACCACCCGACACAGCCAACTAGTAAGGGTTGTCACGTAAACAGAACGTGCCAATTCGTTACTAGTACAGCACTAACCGGTGTGTTGGAGAGCCAAGCGACAACATTTACAATCTGAGCACGACGTTTCACCAGTAATTACAACCAGCTTCATCAGGCGGCAGATTGTAAATGTTGTGGCTCTTGGCTCTCCAACACACCGGTTAGTGCTGTACTAGTAACGAATTGGCACGTTCTGTTTACGTGACAACCCTTACTAGTTGGCTGTGTCGAGTGGTGGCGGGTTTTAACGACAACATATTTACGCGTTCTAACCCAAAAAAAAACCTATGTTACGGATGATATTGTTCGCGAAACCCTCCTACGTGTTAGACGTGGCAGCATGAAGGCAGCCTCGATGCTGAGCCCCGCACCAGAACATGATGTATGACATATAGAACAGCCATCATCATCATCATCATGGGCCATGCTCAATCCACTGCTCGGTGAATGCCTCCACAGGGGCCGCTGCCATCTCTCACGATCCTGCGAGGCAATGAAGGTGCGGTCGTCGACAATAATTCACTGGGTCGTGTCGTGGAGCGTGACGGCGTCAACAAACGCCAAGATTTGTTTACAGCCCTTGGAAGCTTAAAGTTGCCCGTTGTTTTTTTCGTCTTTAAATGAAAATTGACGTTTGGTGAGAGAAGTTTTAGCGAAAACATCACTCTCTCTCTCTCTCCCACAATGCACTGCTTACAGCGGCGCTATGGAAGGAATTTACCGACGGCTGAATCAGCGCTCAACGTCAGAGCGCATCTCTCACTGCACGGCGAACCCAGTGCCATCGCTCCGTGGCACGGCTAAGTGCCTGTGGCGAGCGACTTGGGACATTGCCCTTCCAATACGAACTTGAACTTTTGTCTGCCCGAGACAACTTTTTTAGTTTCACATTTTCCGAAGAAAATCAACGGTGAATTGTTCACCGGCAAAGTCTAATAAAGGTGCAGGTCACACTCATGCAATGGACTTTCATTGGTTTTAGATATGACAAAGATCGATTCGCCCCCATCTGTGGCACGTGTTGTTACCAAAATCGCACGTTACGTCACATGCCATTACATACGTTTGCTCAATTAACAACAGGACAGCATTCAATGCGGGTGGTAGAGCTGAACCAAGCAATAGTGGAAGTGAAAATTGACATTTGGCTAAAGAAGTTTGGCGACAACTTAACTCTCTCTTTCTCTCCCACAATGCACTGCTGCATGGTCACGGAGGAAGGAGTCGCCGATAAATGAATCAGCGCTAAATGTCGGAACGCCATCGTTTAACACCACGCGGAACAAACACAAAAAATAATAAAAATAAAACATAATAAAATGAAATAATTCTCACGACGTTTCGGCTACAACGCAAGCAGCCGTCTTCAGGTGAAGAGAATTATTTCATTTTATTATGTTTTATTTTTATTATTTTATTACTTCCCTTCTACGTGACTTTACCGAAAGAACCAAGAAGATGAATCCCTGCAGTCACGAAAGCTTTAAATCGAAACACAAAAAAATCAACAAAGTCAGCCAAAAATTCCGAATGTCAACAACGCTGTTTTGTAAACTCAGTCTGGAACATCATGTCTGCAGATATGGATATACACATTGAAGGGTAGGTGATTCAATGAATGGTTTGCCTTTAGCGATTGTTCACTTCCATCTGACACAACAAACAGAATGACGGATTTCCTCCGAACGCGTTAGTTTTATTTGGCGAAGCTGTACAAGCCCAGCGCCACAATTGTAATGTGGAATTAAACGCAAGTCAAATTGCGCAAAGGGAATGCACGTGGTTGAGCTAAAAGCACCTTGTGATCCTTACATTTTAGAGACATTATTATTTTATAAGTGACTTACAATCTTTCTGGGAGAAAGTCTCCTCCGGTAATCGAGCCGGATGTAATATATATAGGTCATTGCTTATTTACTATCCTACATCGTTCGTAACAGTCTCGTTATTATATTCATATAAAATACATGTTTTATTAATACCCTGGCGCTGATTGCATGTCACGTGCCAAGTATTCGCGAGCGAATTAAAAATGACCGCAATGGATGATTTCACTTGGCCGTAATAATTTCACTTCGGGGTGGAAAACTATGCCGAGGGCACGGTGTCCGCGAACGCCTTCCGACCTTGGATTGCGACCTTTGTGGAAATGAAACTTTCTGAAAACGAGAGGCATAAGGTCAAGGTTAGTTATCGCGTTGCGTGGCGAGAGGTTAACTGGCTCGCCTGGAATACAGGCGATCGTGGGTTCGATCCCCTGACCCCTGACTCCTGCTGTATATTTGGAGTTTGCGTGTCTGTCTCCCCGTGGTCGCGTGGATTTTTTTCTCCGGGTCCTCTGGGTTGTCCCTCCGCATTTGGAAACACGCGATTAGAGTATTTGGTTGCTATAAATTTCCACGCGATAAGCCACTTCGTTGAGCTATCATTTGTGGCCAGGTCGCTTCTGAAAAAGAGCTTTTTAGCTCAGTGGGCCTTACCTGGTAAAATAATACATTGTTTTTAGATAAAAGCTGATGATGATGTCTTTAGATTTCTAAAATAAAAAGGCTCAGTTTACATCACGACCCTTGTGACGTTTGTTTCGATAATGTAACCATTCATTTAACGTGAAGCGTACCCTTTGCTTTGAATAATCATTGCAATATTTCAAATGTGCGGCCGCGTGTGTCGAGTATGCAGATTGAACACTGCAAAAAAAAATCTGGCCCATCGCGATTCACCACTGCCGATGATTAATTATCCACGATTCGGGTTGATGCTGCGGGTTTTACTCTCCAACGCACCGGGCGTGCTGAACTCGTAACTCATTGGCACCTTGTGTTTACGTGACAACCCTTATTAATTAGCTGTGTCGGCTGGTGGTTGGTTTAACGACGCATTTATATTTAACCCAATAACACCTTTATTGTGGAATTGATTCGAGACTCAATTGTGGTTGAGTGTAGCGGCCTCTACTGGCTGCAGGGGTCAACCGAACCCATTAAGTGCAACAGATACCAATCGAAAACAATCGGTTCTTACGCACACGATTCGATGAACGAACAGCGAGCATATAATCTGAATGCAATGAACGAATTGATGCGTTGTTACATGCCGACTGTACATCCATCAAGGTGACTTTCCGTTGAAAATCGACGTCAACAAAACTAAATGGAACGAAAGCTGAAAAGTGGACGGAGATGCATGGCTAGATGCATGCTGCAAATACACCGAGAGACACAGAGAAAGGAATAGATGGATCAAAGAACAAACGAACATTCGATACATCATATTGACAGCTGCGAAAAGTAATTGGGCCAGGACTGGATAGGTTTCTGTAGCGGACGGTGGGCCTACGGAGGAGACCGATGATGGAACAGCTGCAAAAAGGGGTGAGAAAATGAACGGTGCCCCAAGATTCGCGATCACCACGCAGACAGACGGAGTTACGGGATCGGCGCGCTGAATTCGAGACGTCGCAAAGACGCCGTGGTGTTGGGAACGACGTGGGAAGACCTCTGTTCGGCGGTGAACTTAGAATCAGAATACGTATTTGTGCTGGAGGATTCCGACGAGCTATGTAGGTCGTCGTTGTGTTGCAGTTGAAACGTCGTGAGAATTTTTAAAAATAGTTTTTATTATTTTATTATTTCCCTTCTACGTGACTTTACCGAAAGAACCAAGAATACACGCTATAAAGCGTTTCGCTTTCTTCACAGATCTCCAGCAGTGGATGGGGCACGGCTGACGATGAACTTGCCGCTGGTTTCTTTTTTTTGTTTAAATAAATTCCGGCCCATTGTGAGTCCGCGTGACTCAGGTCATCCAGAAGCGTGCGTAGCGTCGCTGTGACCGATGGCGCGCGGTCACAGAGCCACGATCGTTCTCTTGCCGTGCCAGAGCGAGGCAGGCAGAGGTGGGTGATGACGCGGGAGTGGGGGTGGAGGATATTCAAATACAGCACAACGGAGATTTACCCTCCCCCCACCGCCCCAACCCTTCGTATGTAAGAACAATAGCTCACGTCAGGACAAGTCACCTTGGCAGTGACGTGCTTTGAATCAATTGCGCAAGAGTGACGGTGAGCTATTGAAGTCGTGAGCCGCGATGTGAAATGGAAGGCATGCACGGAAATCCATTCCATTTCTCTGATTGTGCCGAGATTCTTTTTTGCTTTCAGAGTATGATCTACTGCACATGTTTTTAGAATAATAATAAAGATCATTTATGGCCCTTTGTCATTGCATTGTCGGATAGAGCCCGACCCATGCCATTAGGGACGTCACAGTGTCGAGATGTTAACGACCTCGACGGGTATACAGGAGGTCGTGGGTTCGATCCTGACCCTGATGCCTGCTGTATATTTGGAGTTTGCATGTTCTGCCGGTGGTCGCGTGGATTTTTCTCTGGGTCCTCCGGTTTTCCCCTCCACATTTAGAATCTACAAGCGTTTAGAGTGTTTGGCTCCTGCTATACATTTCCACATGATAAGCCACTTCGTTGAGCTATCATTTGTGGCTAGGTCGCTTCAGAGAAAGAGCTATGAAGCTTACCTGGTAAAGTGAAACTAGTTTAGTTATATTTCGTCATAGGGGTTGTTTGACTATACTTACCCCACCCCCCAAGGTGGTTATAGCGAGTTGGTGAAGAAGATGCCTGGGAACGATTCGTATTTCTCTCACCAGTGATGTTAGCCTTTGCCAAGAATCAATCGCAGGTGAAGGGGTTTATCGTGCAATGAGAAAACCGCTACACTACCACCAACATGTTTTGCTCACGGTTATTTATTAAAATCTCTTTGAGCAATGTTTATTATTTTTATTATTTTCTCAGCGTGTGTCCTGTACAGCGGCAATGCAGCGCCACCAGAGGAATCAGCGCAGGCGGGGTCTTCATTCAGCAGCGGATTGACAAAGGAAGGTGCACTTTTCAGGGGGCTACAATCGTTTTTTTTATGTTTGCCACACGAGGGACAAACTCACGTGCCGTGCAACAGCGTTTCACGCGTAGGGAAACATTCCATTTTTTTTAATTTTCCATAACTGGAATATGCCAAGTTAAGCGAGGAATCAAATGTTAATAGGTCAGGCCGCTAGTGTCCAAACTGAGACCAATAGGTTTACTGCCCTTGAGAAGCCAGTTTAATTATGGCCGGGTGCCCAGACGTGGAGCCAAGGGTCTCAGCGGTGCTGTTTCAGTGTCTTACGTCGTTGTAAACTTGTGGCCCATCTCCTGAATCAGGGACTTTGTTAACGAGTGACCAGACGACGCATTGTGCGATAATTTTTTTCCGATTTTATTTTTCGTATGTTGGTATGTAACAATCTCGCAGCGGTGGCTAGGAGATGTTAACTACCACGCCTGGTATACAGGAGGTCGTCGATTCGATCCTGACTCTTAGCCCTGTATAATTTTGAGTTTGCGTGTCTCTCTCTCCCCGTTGTCGCGTGGATTTTTCTCCAGGTCCTCCGGTGTTTCCGTCAACACGCGTTCAAAGCATTTGGCTGCTGCTATAAATTGCCACGTGATAAGCCACTTTGTTGAGGTATCATTCGCGGCCAAGGTGGATTCTGAAACATTCCTGCGGAGAGAACTGGTAGGAACGTTGGGTTGCTCGGTCAATGACCAGGGTCAACGGCAGCGTGGTGTATTCCGCAAATATGCCCAACTGTGAGGGCGGGCACAAGCCGGCGTGAGTAGGTTAAACGTTGAGTTTTATAAGGGCACCACGGGGTGACCAGCCCCTCCCCACCCAGCCCCACCCCTCCCACCCCCCACCCAGCCCCACCCTCCCCACCCAGCCCCTCCCCACCCTCCCCACCCAGCCCCTCCACACCCTCCCCTCCCTACCCAGCCCCTCCCTCCCAAACCAGCCCCTCCCCACCCTCCCCTCCCTTCCCCAGCCCCTCCCTCCCCAACCAGCCCCTCCTTGCACGACGGACGGACGGACACAATAATCCCCTGTGGGCTGGTGTAACCAGGAGGTTCCTACCAGTAAAAAATCGTTAATGTAGCTCAGTGAGCCTTACCCGGTCAAATAAAAAGTTTCATATATGTGTTATTTATTTACCGATTTTGCTACCTGCATTACGACGAGTCAATTGGGATCTCGGACCCTTCGTGTTGTAGAACGGCTCGCGAAAGTGGATGTTGCAGAACTAGATCTCTGATGCCTCCAAGTGTCCTTCGGTGACGCAATGGGCGGCAGCAGCCTCCTGCCCACTTACATCAGAATTGTGTTAGCAGGAGCGCATTCTTCCACTGAGGGTGCGGTTTTAATACCGTACAATTTTGCACTACAATTTGGATTTATATAGCGTGTTTTCTTTATTGCGTACGGATTTAAATAACATCTAAATGCAAATGCACCTCAAGGACATTTCGGGAGGGGCATCTCGCCGGACTCAAGTATATTCCTTCCACTTGTTCACAGCCAGAAAAAAAAACGTGTCAAATTAATGCACGGTCTTTTCCTTTCTTACATTACATTTTTTTTACCGGGTTTTCTTAATTGAGTTGCTCCGCATGAATAACGTTTTGCGGAGGCCATATACCAACACGTGTAAACGGAACTACGGCCAAATCACAATCCACGTGGCGCGTGGCTACGCGGCGTGGCTCGTGATCCGGCGTTGTCGGAGGAGGGCGAGGGGATCGCGCACACACACACAGACAGGTATTCATTCTAGATTTGAAGCTTTCGTGACTGCAAGGATTCATACTCTTAGTTCTTTCGGTAAAGTCACGTAGGTAAAAAATTAAATTGAAATGAATAAAAATAAAACAATAAAATCACGACGTTTCGGAGGCAACACAAGTCTCCGAAACGTCGTGATTTTATTATTTTATTTTTATTAATTTTAATTTCAGTTTTTTTTACCTACGTGACTTTACCGAAAGAACTAAGAGTATGAACACAGACAGGTGTTGACAAAACTTCCCTTCCCGTGAGCGTCGAGGATGTGGCATAACACAGCAAATGTGGACCTCACCCGTGTCCCTCTCCCCCCCCCCCCCCCCCAACTTATTCCATCTGTACGGGATGAAGCGTTTCCATCCCCATCACGTGCGCGAGGTTTTCTCTGGGCGTTCCGGTTTCCTCCCAGGTGCAAACACCCGTTCATTGGGAGAAGAAGAAAATCCCAGCGCTATATAGAGAGGACCGCAGAGCTTGCAGGGGGATTTAGTGCCAGGCTCCCCACGCGCCTTGCTGCCTTCTCCCGCTCGTCTGTGGTTACCTCCTCGCTCCTCCGAGTCGTTCTCTCTCTCTCTTGGAGAGTGAGCGAATACTGTGTGCGCACGTTACAAGTTGTTATAACGTATGAGCAACCCAAAGTTGTCATCGGTGGCTGCGGGGCTAACGTGGTGAGCAATGCAGCAAAAAACAAATCTATTTTTGTACTCTACATCTATACTCCCGCAATCTACGCTCTCTGTATTCGACTAATCCACATATTTGCGGTGTATTCCGCAAATACGCCCGACTGTGAGGGCGGGCACAAGCCGGCGTGAGTAGCTTAAACGTTGAGTTTTATAAGGGCACCATGGGGTGATCAGCCCCTCCCCACCCAGCCTCACCCCTCCCACCCCCCACCCAGCCCCACCCTCCCCACCCAGCCCCTCCCCACCCAGCCCCTCCCCACCCTCCCCAACCAGCCCCTCCCCACCCTCCCTTCTCCACCGAGCCCCACCCTCCCCACCCAGCCCCTCCTCACCCTCCCCTCCCCACCCAGCCCCTCCCTCCCCACCCAGCCCCTCCCTGCACGACGGGCACATTAATCCTCTGTGGGCTGGTGTAACCAGGAGGTTCCTACCAGTCAATAGATCAGTGGGCTTTGCCTGGTAGGATGGGGATAGTTTAGTTGAATTTTTATACATTTTGGGTGATTTGTTTACCTTTCTTGTACATTGCACTACTGTCGTGTTTTTGAATGTTTGTTCTTGTAACGTTCTTACCCTGTGCCCCTACTGGACATCTGCGAACAAGAGCTTTCCGGCTCATCGGATTCCTCCAGTATAAATATTCAGAATCTTGATTCTGATCGCGGCCACCCCCTGAGATGATCATGTAGTCACTACGCCACCGGTGCAAAGGCAACGCGTTTCAAACCCTGGGTGCTGCGCTGGCACAAAACAAAGGGGGCTGGGGAATGAGCTTTGACCTGGGGAGTAGTAGCACTTCTCGAAGTAGCGGTTTGTATAACCATACTTCATCACACTGGTCAGCGCAGGTTGGTTGAAGGGGAGGACGGGGGTAGGTGTGCAGAATGACTGTTTCAGACAGCCTCCTCGCCCCTATTAACCGTGGCCAGGAATGCAGCCCAGGTCTTTTGGGTTTATAGTACGGGGTATTTAACTGCTCCACCACCAGAGCAGCCCTGTAATTAATGTATTTAATCGTGCATTGCTTTGAAATATGGATTTTCTTCACTGGGCACATACAGTAAATATACACGTGGTTTATTTTTACACGTGGCTGCTTGAGCATTACTGCCTGGCCAGTGAGAATGTTTCGCTAATATAAAGATGTGTCATTCTAAATCGATGGAAGCTTATCGTAGCTTTTAGCCACTGTGGTGCAATTACCAGAGTAGCTTCTGCGGTGAACATGTACTGTGTGTGTGTGTTTGCCAATGAAACAGGCAGGACTACGAGAAGAAAGACGCAATAAACGACTTAAACATTATTGTTTTTGCATCATCGAGGGAGACAAAATCGGTGGGCTTTGCGAGTGAATCGGTGGCAGAAAATGCGCGTAAATATTGAACTTCTTTCGCACCCCACGTAGCCAGCCGTGCTAATCGGAGGTGTGGGGTGGTGACAGGTGGGTGAGTGGATAACGACGCTGTGGCGTTCAAAGGTCGCACTCATTTAAAGTCGCGCTCATCACACACAAAGCGCTTGCCACAAATGATCCGCGATACCCAGCTGCTGCTGATGATGATGATAATTCTAGATTTGAAGCTTTCGTGACTGCAAGGATTCATACTCTTAGGTTTTTTTCCGGTAAAGTCACGTAGGTAAAAAATTAAAATTAATATTAATGAAAGTAATAACAGAAACAAAATAATATTAAAATCACGACGAGACTTGTGTTGCCTCCGAAACGTGGTTTTTTTTAAATTTTATTTCTATTATTACTTTCATTAATTTTAATTTTATTTTTTTACCTACGTGACTTCATCGGGAAAAAAACCCCCTAAGAGGACGATGATAATTTCAGGGGCATGGACATGCAGCCGGGCTGAGGACAGACATCGGGCATCGCCGGCAACAACAACGGCCGCGCCACGGACACTCACCGTGATGGCCGCAGCCCGTCCGGCCGTGCTGCCCCGCCGCTGCCTCCTCCCCCTCCTGCTCGTTGTTGATCACCATCGTGTTGAGCTCGCTGCCCAGCAGCCCGGCCCCGTGCTCCGCGACTGATCGAGCGGCAGCCGTCGCCGTGGCCGTGCCCGCCCCAATGACCACCTTCCTCGGAGTGGCACCGCCCGCGTCCATGACACCGCCCTTGACCGCCGTGCGCACCATGGTGCGGCCAACGTCGTTATCGTCGTCGTCGTCTTCGTCGTCGTCATCGTCTTCTTCCTCGGCCTTGGTCGTCGCAGACAAGAGAGGCAGCAAGGAGTTATGATGCTATAGGCTTTGTTTTGTTGTTGTTTTACCAGGTGGAGAGGTCCACTAAGCTGCTTGGCTTTGTGTTTTTTTCTTTTACAGAAGCGACCCGGCTACAAACGATCGGTCGGCGAAGTGGCTTGTCTTCGGGTGGAAATTTACAGCGGGCAAATACTCGCAAAACGCGTGACCTTGATTCTAAATGTGGAGGGGAAAAAAAAAACCTGAGGATCCTGGAGAAAAATCCACGTGACCACGGAGAGAACATGCAAACTCCAAATATCAGAATCAGAATGTGTATTTATACTGGAGGAAACCGATGAGCTATGAAGCTGAATTATTTTACAGATGTCCAGAAGTCACAGATGTCCACTAGACGCCTGTCCATATATAGGCGCCAGGGTCGGGATCGAACCTACGACCTCCTGTATACCAGGCGAGGTAGTTAACATCTCCCAGCCACCGTGTACGACGTGGCCACGTGGGTCACCCATCCCCTCCCTTCGAACCCTTGCCACTCAAGTTCTCATTTACTTGATACAGCAAGTGTGCTGTGACGGTTCCACTTGAAGACGGAAGCTTGTGTTGCCTCCGAAACGTCGTGATTTGTATTTAATTTTTATTTTACTTTTATTAATTTACATTTTTACCTACGTGACGTTACCGAAAAAAACCCAACAATATGAATACTCAAGTTCTTATTGAACGGCCTCAACGAGAGAGAGAGCTATGGGAGAGCCGCTCTAGAAGATGTTTTGGCCTTTGCCCTGCCACGTTGGCCGGACGTCGTGGAAGAGGTGCAAGCGCCCACGCTTTACCCCACCACGCGGCACGAAGAGACCTGCCGATCGTCCCAAACCAGCGTGCTTCATTGCAAGGCCCGCATGCCACTGGCTGCCCCTGGTGGCCTTTAGCGCGGCCACTGACTTGCTGTCAAAGGCAATGGTTTCAAATGTGTGGTGGCGGCCGTCACATTGATGATGTCTTATTGGCAAAAGTGCCCCCCTCACCCCTTCTGAAGATTATTGAAGATCGCCGGTCTCAACTGTGGTCAACCCATTTGTTCTTCTGGGTGGACAGAGGGCAGTGGCAATTGAATCAACTCTGCAACCGTTGTTTCAACTGCCGCGCCTGGAGATCGAATGAAACTGTCGACCTCTGGATTGCAAGTCCAGTGCTGAGCTGCGACTAATTAAATGAGCCGTGGCTAATTAAATCAGATCTGAGCTGTGGGCTAATTGAAGCATATTTTTGCATCATTTACTTCGGGTTTTACAAGTTGACCCAGCACAGCAACTGTGCTGGGTCAACTTGGAACCTCACAAACCAAGCAGGTCCGACCCTCGAGTCAAACCACGCTCTTCTCCAGGGGTCGGTAACCCTCGGATCTTTAAGGAACCGTTTCGTGACAGTTCTTTATTACGGACCACCGCCGTCTCGTATTCACCACAGTGCAATGCTGGCTCTTGAATTATTGACAGTTTTTTTTGTTTTTACCGAATTCTACAATGTTTTTTTTTATCTTGTTATGTTAGTTGTCGAGCCCTGCCTGTGAGCCTAGAACGACGGAAGCTGTGATTCGTGTCCATCATCGCAGTCTACGACAAAGCAGCCACCAAGATAGAACTGCAGGTGGCAGCATTAGCCAGCGTTTGGCCGCTACACCATTCGTGCATCCGTCCTCGCAAGCCACGTGCGTGTGTGCGGGGTGCCAAAGGTTACTCGCGGGTGTTCAGTTACGGTAACTTTCAAAATGTCAATCTAAGATGCGTGCATCTGTCTCTCTGCACACGTAAATGTTTTGCCAGCAGGTGTACAAAAAATATATAATCTAACAAGAGCTCTTAGCATGAGATCCACAATCTCGTTGTGCTATTATTTCCATCCTTCACGCTTTACTCATTTCGTATGTATGTTGAAACTTCTTTTGCATCGTACGTAGCCAACCGTGAGATCGCATACTTCTCCATCTCATCCCAGGCACACCCCCCCCCCCCCCAATCCCCACTCCTCCTACGACCTCCTTCTTCTTGCACATGGCTATGTTCCATTAGCAATAATTATCCAACTAAATTTATCTGCTGAATTTATGCACTTCCTCGAAGGCCGGGTTGCTGATGGGATGTGTCAAGAAATACCTTTAAATAGTTTTACATTTCGGCACAGATATGCTATCGTCTGCTTATTTCAATTGTCACGTGTTCCCCACAATGGAGCTGTTGCATATATTCGCTTAACACATGACAGAGTTTCGCATCGAACTAGGACACATAACTGTGGAACCCGTCTATCTAACACGGAGCAAGTTTCACGGGCATCTCACCAGCACTGGTTGCATGCCAGCATGACTCTGTTAATGAAACACTACATCTCAGAACCAGTGCAGAGTTCGCTTGCATTTGAACTGAAGCAATGGTGATTTAAACAAAAATGAAGAACTCCCAGAAGGCCGTGCAGCTGATGGGATGTACAACAACAAGAAATACGAGACAGATGTGTGAAGTAGGCGCATCGTCGCCTTATTTATCCCGCAACTTATATTCCCCACAAAGACGCGAATGGCGATTTTGTACAAATCTAAATTTAGGTTGTTGTTTTTTTTTGCGGCAAACATAGCGGGTGTCAGGTTTACGCTGAGCGGAGACCGTCATTCTATTCCTCCATCGAAAGATCGGGGTGGAAGGGGGGGGAGGGAGCAGATGATTGCTCCGTTGTTTGTGTTCAGCTGCCACAGTCGCAACTCTGGGTTACTCCTCCCTCGGTGTTATTTTTCTGGAATATTTGCTGGTTTATCCAGGATGATTATGTTCAAATTCAAATTAATTTATTAGGTATAGCCCTGTGAGCCATTCGGCTCTTGAATCCGGTGCAACCGCAACAAACAAAAAACAAAAACATGAACAAAAAACATCTTAAAGTGACTATGTGACCGAGTGCAAACAGAAAATCCAAGAAAAGACAGCAAAATATTGCAGAAAAAAACACCGTACACCAACGCTGTGTGCGAAAATCCCAGCGGGATGCGCGTCGTCGCTTTAAGATGTTCTCTGTTCATATTTTGCTTGTTGCGGTTGCACCCGACTCAAGAGCCGCATGGCTCACAGGGCTATTTACCTAATGAATGAAACTTGAAATTAGAAAACTTGATCATCCACCCTCGCCTCCTCATCCACCCTGCCTCCACCCCCCCCCTAAACTGAAGCTAAACTAAACTTTTATTTTTCGATTTAAAGCTTTCGTGACTGCAGGGATTCATCTTCTTGGTTCTTTCGGTAAAGTCACGTAGGATGGGAATAATAAAATAATAAAAATAAAACATTTGAAAATAATTATTTTATTATAAAATAATAAAAATTAAACATTATAAAAGAATTATTTTATTATGTTTTATTTTTATTATTTTAACATAATAAAAGAAATATTTTATTATGTTTTATTTTTATTATTTTATTATTTCCATTCTGCGTGACTTTACCGAAAGAACCAAGAAGATAAACTTTTATTTATTTTGTATTTTACCAGGTAAGGCCCACTGAGCTACATACCTCTTTTTGAGAAGGGACCTGGCCAAGAATGATTAGGGGCCGTCCATAAATGACGTCACGCGATTTTGGACGATTTTTGACCCCCCCCCCCCTCCTAGTCACACGGCGTCACAAAAAGTCAGACCCCCCCCCCTCAAATATGACGTTACAAAGCTCTGTCTCCCCCCAAAGAAAACATGCTTCAAATCGCTATAAACTATTGTCATTGTAGTGCGTATTTAATGTGTCGCTGCACTCTGATGTTGTAGGAGTAACCATTTATTAAAAAGTCGATTTAATTAAGTAGAACGTGTTGTCTATATTTATTTAAAGTTGCGCATTTTGATGTGACGTCACATTTCTCAACCCCCCCCCCCCCCTCGTCACACATCGTCACACATCGTCACAAATGTCTGACCTCCCCCCTAGGTGCGTGACGTCATTTATGGACGCCCCCTTATCACGTGGACATCTCGAGCAGCCGAATGACTCTGAACTCACGTCGCTTCTTAAAGTGGAGGGAAAAACCGGAGGACCCGGAGACAAATCCACTCCACCACTGGGAGAGAGAGAAAGAGAGAGAGACACGCAAACTCCAAACATGCAGAAGTCAAGGATGGCATCGAACCCAAGACCTCCTGCATACCAGGCGAGGGAGTTAACATCTCACCACCTTCTCCACACACACACACACACACCCCCGCCTGCCCCTCATCATACCGAGTTGTCCGAGTCTGCGACCTGGTCGGCTTGCAGAGGCTCGTTGCGTTTCGGCTTCATCGCCATGGCCTCGGTGATGAGCTCGCGCAAGATGCTCACCGGTTTGGCCGCCACGATGAACGGGTGCTGTGGAAAAAGAGAACACGCACTGGGTGGTGAGAGAGGCATGCGTGCGCAACGGCGGTACGGTTGCCACCTAACCGCTGGGTTTCCTGGGACGTCAACTTCTTTTTTTGTTATTGAGGTCGTAGCAAGTCATGTGGAAATCTGTCAGTCTTCCTGGAGACATTAGAAGTCTCGGGTTGTGTCAGCTGTGTGATAACGCAGCAATGGAAGACAATGCATTGTCATATGGTGCTCTCATCTTGGGGTATGGTGATCTGTTATTATTACCGCGGTATGTCCTGGTTTTTGTACCCCCGAGGTGGCAACCTAAATGTGGTAAAGGCGTTTACGCTGTTGAGATTCATCTGCGCACTTTTGCCCGCAGTTGTTGTTGAACGTTTCATTTCTATACGGTTCGTGAAATTGTTTTGACCACTTGCGTACAAGTGTTCTGAATTGCTTTGTGACCCCAAGTAATTCCTTAGGCCCTCACCTGGTTTTAATAAAGATTGATGATGATGATGATGATGAAATCAAAGGCAAGGAATTCCCACGTTTGTTAATCTATCTCGGTTCTCCAGCAAGGCACGCAGAAGCAGCACAGCCCCAGGGCTTTCCCACTACCGTGATCATGTTGATTACGAATCCAGGGCTGGATTGCGACCTTGGGAAATTCAACCAAGGGCAGTAGCATTGCACACTTGGCATGGGTCCGATACCCCCACCTCTCTTCGTAGCTTTTACGCTTGCCCACCCCCTCCACCTCCCCCCCTTGAGTCCATGAGTCCCAGTGCAGTTGCATCGCCTGCGCACTCGATTGCTACGCCACTAAACAGAGGCTCAATTACCCAGCAGTCAGAAGCGGCTGCGGTCTGTGGGTTCTGCATGGGGCTTCCAAGGTCGGGGTTAGAGGTAGTGGCAGTCTCGTGAATTATTGCCCTGGCCCAGTGCCCAGACATTGGAATGGCACTCGCATCAGCTGAGAGCCACTCTGAAAAATTAGGGGGCAGCTGGAACCTGACCTGCTGAAGTCCATAAGATACACTTGTTTACGATCTATACGATGACTTGTTTTTCCTTCTTCCAAGTCAGCATGCGTAGCAGGGTTGGCACAGAACGAAGCGGCGGGTCTACGTTGTACAACTGTCTCAATCTCTTCATCGCCTGGGGGGCCCCGGGCTATCGAGTGCGCCGCGCCACTGTGCCCAGCCTCGCGCTTTGCGGAGGAGGGGTTCGCCTCCGGACAAGGCTGTCAGCGTGGGCGAAGGAGTTTCTCTCCCTCGCTCGCGTGTCCGTGCGGCGCGCCATGTGACCGTGGGCACCTCCCGAGGTGCAACATCCACGGCGACATAACAGGGGAAGGTGGATATCTCGCGGTGCCGGGAAGAGGAGGAGGTGGTGGTGGGGTGGGGGGGGGGGCTACACGAAAAGCGTAGTGCTGGGCGGGTGTGTCATCGCGCAACTGGTAAACAGCACGACTTAGAAAAATAAAAAAATGTCCTTGGGAAAGACTCACAGGTTTTGCACGTAATCGTGGGCAAACCAAGTCGGGTGGCATCCCTGGATGGGCACCCACGACCGTCTCCCTCCCGTCCCCCAAAGTGAACAACTCCCGGCGCAGTCCCAGTCGCCGTGACTCGCCCGACCGGCCTCCGATCTCCGGACATCCGCGGGAACGTCGAACAGCATCAGGCGGCCGCTCCGGCGAGCGCTCGCCGGACAACCGCCAACAGTTCGTAAAACATCCGGGAGCGGATTTTTTTCTCCCCATTTCATAAACGATCTCTGCCGCAGCAGCTGACTTTGACATAGGAGGCAGTAGGCAACTGCTCCCTGGGTGCCGCGGATACATTTCCCCAAATCACTCCGGCAGATACAGAACCCCAACACTGCTGCCCTGCTTCGCATTAGGAACGGAACGCGCTTTCTGCCGTGCGCTGGCAACGAGCGATGTTTTTGTGGGGTTCCGAATGAGTTTTTTCCTCCGTGTGTATGCGTAGTTCTTTTTTGTTTGTTACGGTCTTGTGCCTGCGGACGACCGTCAGATGGATACGAATCCGCGCTCATCTTTGGGACGCTTCTCAAGGCCCCGTGTCAATCTTACGCACGTGGGCGGGGTGGCATTTTGCTCCAAGTGATTTTTTTACGCGAATAACGCGACTCGCTTTGGAAGTGCCGCGTTAAAAAAACGTCGTTGTCATCGGTGGCTTTACGCGGGGATGTGCAAAATATTCGCTTTTTTACGACCGGATTTAGCCGGGGGGAATGAAAATGATGAGAATTAAACAAAAAGTTTGAGGGGTATGGAAAGAAGCGTGGCGAGATGCATGCTGGGAATTGCAGCAACGATGCAGAAAGAGGAACACGTGGGTCAGAGAACAAATGAAATTAGGGACATCATATTGACAGTTAATACGATTGTGGCAGGATGTATGTCGTTCGAACGAACGATGGCTGATGGGCCAAGACGGATGATGGAAAGCCAGCCAGATTTGCGACGACCATGGAGGTGAAGCGATGACATCGGCCAATGTAGCCGAAGCGAGATGGTCCGTGGCATCAGAAGGCCGCTAGGTAGGGTGACAACGTGACGGGCCCATTCGTCCAGCGATGGACTCGTCGTGGTCGATGACGATGATGATGACGACGATTTAAGAGGGTTGTTGGAACAAGCTTGAATGTTGATTTAGTACAGTTGTCTAATAACACTTCATCGACAACACCTGTCATACAACCACGTACACTTGGTTCTCAGCAACGGCGTGTCTCTAGCTGAACGTTTATTTACAATGTGTACACAACAACAACAACAGCAACATCAGCAAAAAAACACTGCCGTTTTAAAAAACGGAATATGGGAATAGTAAAGAATATGTATCACGGTAATTTGTAAGCCTTCATCAATCCACTGCTGGATGAAGGCCTCCTCGTGCGCCACCGCTCACGGAGGCTGTTGGATATCACTCGGCACTAGAGTTAGCGTTGGCAGGGAATCGAACTCGGGGTTCTACGTTCATGGCACATTGCGCAACTACCCATTACGTCACATGCTCCCCGTCAATAATAATAATAACAACGTGTTGTGAGTCAGCATCAGCACTCCGCTGATTACGGTGTGAACCGCAGCTTTCCATGTGTGCCATTGCTGGCTTTGATATGTGCTTGCTTACAGCACTAAATAGCAAACCGCAGTCGACTTGACATCGAACTCTGGCCACGGATAACATCAGTGGCGAATGACGGTGTCAGAACTTGCGTGGTTTGTTTTGGGGGGGGGGGGTGGGGGCTATTTCTTGGGTCGCCCTAACCTCGAAAATGAGCGGCGTGGTGCGGTTTAAGCTCTGCCCCCCCCCTCCCTCCCCCCAAAAAACGTGCTTAAAATCGCTTTAAACTATTGTCATTGTAGTGTGTAATTATTGTGGCGCTGCACTCTGATGTTGTAGGAGAAAAGGTTTATTAGAAAGTCTATTTAATTAAGTAGAACGTGTTGTCTATATTTATTTAAAGTTGCGCATTTTTACGTGACGTTACATTTCTCAAACCTCCCCCCCTCTCGTCACACATCGTCACAAATGTCTGACCCCCCCCTCCCCCCTCAGGTGCGTGACGTCATTTATGGACGGCCCCTTATGCTGGCCTTAGGAAGTGCCACACGGGAGGGCATTTTGTTCATTCTCATCGCCATCGAACGCTGTCTCTCCCACTCGAGATGAAACACATGCCGCTTGTCGGCACGTCGAGATCACACGATAAACTCATTCAATCGATCTCGATGCGTGCGTGCATCCGTGTATTGTGCGGTGCAAAGGGGAGATTCAATTACAGATACCCCCACCCAAAATAGTAGGGGGCAAACTTACCGCGAGAAATAATTGTTGCTCAAAGCCTCGCCATCCCCAATACACGCTTACTGATTATAAATTAAATGCAATATCTGGGCCATTAAGAAAAAAAAACGGTCTGGGAATCTGTAAACGGATCACGATGTACAAGAGTGGAGCACGCGCCGACGGAGACGGCACGCGGCTGCCGAAATAACGACGATCCGGCTTGCTCCCATAAATCTGCGCCATGTCCTGGCCTTGCTTGCGAGCCACCGAGACGAGCGAACGTGAAAATGCGGGTGGAGGGGGAGTGGGGGTGATGGAGGGGGGGGGGTGATGGAGAGGGGGGGGGGCTCCTACTCTATATCACTGCTTTGTGTCAGGAGGCTTGGGAAGGGCTGCCGACTTCCCCCGTGAATGAGAGTGATACATCTGTCTGCGGGCCCCGCTCAGCCCCGAGCAGCTCCCAGACGCTCCAAACACCCCACCCCCCCACCACGCTTTCCACAACCACCACCACCACCACGTGAAACATCAGCTCCCATCTTTCTCACCACCATCACCACCATCACCGTGAAACATCAACTCCCATCTTTCTCCCCACCACCATCATCACCGTGAAACATCAGCTCCCATCTTTCTCCCCACCACGACCATCACCGTGAAACATCAACTCCCATCTTTCACTCCACCATCACCACCATCACCGTGAAACATCAGCTCCCATCTTTCTCCCCACCACCATCATCACCGTGAAACATCAGCTCCCATCTTTCTCTCCACCACGACCATCACCGTGAAACATCAGCTCCCATCTTTCTCTCCACCACGACCATCACCGTGAAACATCAGCTCCCATCTTTCACTCCACCATCACCACCATCACCACCATCACCGTGAAACATCAGCTCCCCTATTTCTCACCACCATCACCACCATCACCGTGAAACATCAGCTCCCTTATTTCTCACCACCATCACCACCATCACCGTGAAACATCAGCTCCCCTATTTCTCACCACCATCACCACCATCACCGTGAAACATCAGCTCCCATCTTTCTCTCCACCACCACCATCACCGTGAAACATAAACTCCCATCTTTCACTCCACCATCACCACCATCACCGTGAAACATCAGCTCCCATCTTTCACCCCACCACCACCATCACCGTGAAACATCAGCTCCCCTCTTTCTCATCACCACCATCACCACCATCACCGTGAAACATCAGCTCCCATCTTTCTCCCCACCACCACCATCACCGTGAAACATCAGCTCCCCTCTTTCTCATCACCACCATCACCACCATCACCGTGAAACATCAGCTCCCATCTTTCACTCCACCATCACCACCATCACCGTGAAACATCAACTCCCATCTTTCACTCCACCATCACCACCATCACCGTGAAACATCAACTCCCCTCTTTCTCATCACCACCACCACCACCACCACGTGAAACATCAGCTCCCATCTTTCTCTCCACCACCACCATCACCGTGAAACATCAGCTCCCATCTTTCACTCCACCATCACCACCATCACCGTGAAACATCAACTCCCATCTTTCACTCCACCATCACCACCATCACCGTGAAACATCAACTCCCCTCTTTCTCATCACCACCACCACCACCACCACGTGAAACATCAGCTCCCATCTTTCTCTCCACCACCACCATCACCGTGAAACATCAGCTCCCATCTTTCACTCCACCATCACCACCATCACCGTGAAACATCAACTCCCATCTTTCACTCCACCATCACCACCATCACCGTGAAACATCAACTCCCCTCTTTCTCATCACCACCACCACCACCACCACCACCACGTGAAACATCAGCTCCCATCTTTCTCACCACCACCACCACCACCACCACGTGAAACATCAACTCCCCTCTTTCTCATCACCACCACCACCACCACCACGTGAAACATCAGCTCCCATCTTTCTCATCACCACCACCACCACCACGTGAAACATCAGCTCCCCTCTTTCTCACCACCACCACCACCACGTGAAACATCAGCTCCCCTCTTTCTCACCACCACCACCACCACGTGAAACATCAGCTCCCCTCTTTCTCATCACCACCACCACCACCACGTGAAACATCAGCTCCCATCTTTCTCACCAACACCACCACCACCGTGAAACATCAGCTCCCCTCTTTCTCACCACCACCACCATCACCGTGAAACATCAGCTCCCATCTTTCACTCCACCACCACCACCATCACCGTGAAACATCAGCTCCCATCTTTCTCCCCACCACCACCATCACCGTGAAACATCAGCTCCCATCTTTCACTCCACCACCACCACCATCACCGTGAAACATCAGCTCCCATCTTTCACTCCACCACCACCACCACCACCACCACGTGAAACATCAGCTCCCATCTTTCACTCCACCACCACCACCATCACCGTGAAACATCAGCTCCCATCTTTCACTCCACCATCACCACCATCACCGTGAAACATCAACTCCCATCTTTCACTCCACCATCACCACCATCACCGTGAAACATCAGCTCCCATCTTTCTCCCCACCACCACCATCACCGTGAAACATCAGCTCCCCTCTTTCTCATCACCACCATCACCACCATCACCGTGAAACATCAACTCCCATATTTTTCCCCACCACCACCACCACCATCACCGTGAAACATCAACTCCCATCTTTCTCTTCACCACCACCACCACCACCACGTGAAACATCAGCTCCCCTCTTTCTCACCACCATCACCGTGAAACATCAGCTCCCATCTTTCACTCCACCACCACCACGTGAGACATCAGCTCCCCTCTTTCACTCCATCGCTCTCACTCTCCCGTGTAGCCCGAGCACCCCACACCCCAAACCCCCTTCCGTGGGGGGGGGGGGGCTGTATTCCATCGTTTGCATTGCGTCGTTGGAGCATGCCACGCGAGTGCATGCACCACGTGTACCGTAAAGCCCCCCCCCTCCCCCCCCATCTTATTGTCGATCTACTGCTGGATGAGGCGCCTTCCGGTTGCCAACTCACTGATGTCCAAAAAAAAAAAACTTGCGAAAATATCGCGGGATGATGAAGAATATCTCACAATATTGGAGGAGGGAAGACCCACAAATGCTTTGTCTTCAGTCGTCGTTGTAATGGACGTAACCTGGATGGGTGGAGGGGGGGGGGGGATCTTTGTCTTTTTACGCCTACGGCAGCTTGGAGCTAACGTGTGGATGTTCAGTACATGGCAGCATAAATTTACGCAATTTATTAAATTTAGGGGCCGTTATTGAACAAGGCAAACACCAGATGAAGAATCTCTCTCATTGCGAGAGAGAGAGAGGAACCTGGGATGAATAGCGCGCTGCGCTACGAACTCGACGATTCATTATCTGAACCGCTCCTGGGCCCTCCCCTAGGTTGACTCAGCCTCAAATGAGTACCTGGTGCGGTGTGTAAAAATAACATTGCTCCCTCCCGTGCTGTGCCGCTCTTCATAGGCGCTCGCTAACAGCACCTGTCCCAAGAGTCTGTCAAGGCTACACGGGGGATCTTTGTCTTTGTATGTCTCCACTCGAATGAGTTCAGTCAGGTACCATTGGCTTACTCTTCCAAGGTGGCCGGACATCTCTGGAAGAGGAACGAGTGACCACACTTTTCGACCCGCCGATCGATTGACCGATCGATACAAAAGAAAGGAGAGACATCCCCCGGGTCATTTCAGGTGCAACCACGCGTGTTTTTTTTGACCGCACCTGAAGTGACCCAGGTCAGCGGCACTGCTCGCTTTTATGCTGCTTCCCTTACACAGCCGCCCCCCCCCCCCCCCACTTACCCCCCACTTCTTTCTGTGCCGCGTGGCGCTTGTGCGGTTTTGTTTTACTGTGCCGGGCACGGTGAGCGCAGCGCTGCTCGGCACCGTTTACGGCGTTCAAAGTGTCACCGATACAGCCCCTCGGAGAGCACACACGCACACGCGCACATACACACACGCACATACACACACGCGCACACACACACACACGCACACACACACGCGCATACACGCGCACACACACGCACACACACGCACATACACTCACGCGCACACACACACGAACATACACACACGCGCACACAACAACAACCGCCATTCGCCACTAAGTGGCGGTGACGTCACCACGACGCTTGTGCCAGGCCAAGTGCACCTTGAGGCCACGTGAAGTGTCGAACGGCCGCTGGCAGGAGGTCACGGGGCAGTCTGGCAAAACAACCTCCTACCTCCTCGCGGTGCCGGACGGGCAACACTGTCGTGGGCAGTGATGTGGGGGGAGGGCCATTGCCCATTGGCCTCTCCCCTCATGGCGTCTGTGACCACCACAGTGGCTAAACGGGGGCTCTGGACGGGTGCGAGGGGCTGTTCACCCCTCCACCTTCAATTAATTACCACGAAACCACGAATTAAACATAAACCTGTAACACGCGCACACACACACACGCGCACACACACACGCGCACACACGCACACACACACACACGCACACACACACACACGCACACACACACGCACACACACACACACACGCACACACACACACACACGCACACACACACACACGCACACACACACGCACGCGCACACACGCGCACACACACACACGCACACACACACACGCGCACACACGCACACACACGCACACACACACGCACAAACACGCACACACACACCCGCGCACACACGCGCACACATGCACACACACACGCACACACACACACGCACGCGCACACACGCACACACACGCACACACACACACGCGCACACGCACACACACACACGCACACACACGCGCACACACACACACGCACACACGCACACACACACGCACACACGCGCGCGCACACGGCGACAGCTGATCGGCGCAATAGCCCAATAACCGATGGACGAGCGTCAACTCGCCCCCCCTCGACCCCCGCTGTGTCCACCACCACCATCACCACCGCCACCCCCCTCCGTGCCCACGTGAGCGCGCGTGAGCTCCTCATGGGCAGCGGTGGCACAGAGGCGAGCGCGATGCGCTACGAACCCCGTGCGGGCCCGAGTTGGGTTTTTTTCCGGCACTGCTGCTGACGCCGGTTTGCGTGAGTCGCACCTGAAACCGTCCTGGGGCCTCCGCTAGGTCGACTTAGCCATAATTAAGTGTCTAGTGTGGTGTGTTAAAATAGTAGCGGTGGGGAGACAAAGGTGGCTGAGCGTGGTGTTTGGCCACACCACTCCGTCGTGTGCCGTATCGAACTTCATAGGTGGCCCGCTAAGAGCTCGTGCCCCAATAGCCAGTAATGGCTTCAAAGGAGGTTTATTTTTTGTAAACCGCAGATAGCCTCTGTCACCGTTTAACCCACAGACCCAGATTCAGACCCAGTCCCGAGACCCAACTCTAGGTGCAGAGCCTCGTTAAGATACGATCCCAAGGTCCTGAAATCACCTTGACACTTGACAGGTATAGGGCATTTGAGTAAACACCCTCCAAGAGTAATGGAAAGCCTCCTCTGAATTTTAGAATCATCTCTCTTGATTAATATGTACGTCAGACATTTTAGTTTCCAGAAACTTCACTGCGTCCCCTGCTCACACGAGCGTTGGATTCATGGGATGACTTTCTGAATATGGTCCTAATTTTATCCACCTCTCATGGATGATGGGCTGAGACAAACCTCGACAACACTTGAACTCAGAGGCTACCGAGCGTGAGTTGGTTGTTTTGCAACACGGATTTGGGATCTCCATGGCCACGATTTTTGTGCGAGTTAAAGAGATTTGTGACACATGGGGCGAGTTGGGAAAACATCCGAAAATAGGATAACAGAGCTTGGGCAACTGTTGGTGCCGGTTCCAACTGCCCGTGGTTGCCCCCACCTCTGAATTAATTTTCCACCTATGCCTAAGGAAGTAAACACAAACTATCCTTATATTATTGGTTCTTTCGGTAAAGTCACGTAGAAGGGAAATAATAAACTAATACAAATATAAAACAATACAATTCTCACGACATTTCGACTGCAACACAAGCAATCATCATCAGTGCAAATGCGCTTTCACTTTCACCGTTCCTATCCGATGGCCGTCTTGCACCGGGTACCTGCAGCAGCTGGGTGGCCGTGGACCTCTGCTCCGGGTTCTTCACCAGGCACTTCCGCACGAAATCCACGAATTCGTCCGTCCAGAGCTCCAGCTGCCGGAAGGTGGGTGGCGGGTTGGTGGGTATCATGAAGATGGCCTGCGGGAGTCAAGAGTTGCAGCACGAGGCGCGCACGTTCGATTTATTGACGAAAAAGAGTTAGAAATAGTTTAGTAGGCTTTCGCGAACCAATGTTATCAATAATATAGAGGGTTTTTTGTTTTGCTTCTTGGGTTAGATCGCGTAAATATAAAGTTGTCGTATGGCTACATTAACCCCCCCCCCCCCGCCACCCCCACCACTCTGGGCTTCGCACCTGATTGAACCACAGTGATGACGTCACATTTACTCCCACTCTATTTAATGATCGATTATCGAAACAGGAGGAGGATTTCCCCGCAACTCTGGCTGTCGCCTGATGATGCCGGCTGCAATTCACCGGCGAAACGTCAGGATTTACTCGAATCGTAAACGTTGTGGGTCGAAACTCTTTGGTTTTTTCGGTAAAGTCACGTAGGTAAAAAATATAAAATAAATAAAAATGAAAACAAATAAATTTAACCGCGACGTTTCGGAAGCAACACAAGCAACCGTCATCAGGTGTTGACAGCTCCAGCAAAAGTTTACTGAGGCGTGTGTTGCTTCCGAAACGTCGTGATTTAATTTATTTGTTTTCCTTTAAATTTATTTTATATTTTTTACCCACGTGACTTTACCGAAAAAAACAAAGAGTATGGATCCTTGCAGTCACCAAAACTTCAAATTTAGAATTAAGTTGTGGGTCTACTCTCCAACACACCGGGTGTTCTGAACTAGTAACTGATTGCCACGTTTTGTTCACAGGACAAACCTTACACGAATTTGCTGTGTCGGGTTTAACGATACATTCATGTTTATGCGATCTAAGCCACCGTCACGACGTTGAATGTGGTTTGCCGACTGTGCCGTGAGAACCTCGCGGGCCGATGTTGGTGTTCGGTCGGGGTTAACAACGGCACTGAACCGGCACGGGGATGTACGGTCAAGTTACTGTTAAACAACTTGTCACCGTGACGAGACGGGGTGTGGTTTGGCCTTTATCTAAGAGTGAATTGTTGGCAAGGGACTGTATGTATGTAATTTATTTTTTATAACAAAACATGTATTTTATGCTCTGAAAAAAATGCATTTCGTTTGGTATCGGATTCACTTAGAGTTTGTGTATATTTTATGTTGTTTAAAAAAAAACCTATTGGGGAAAAAACAACGATTGTAAGAAAGTCAAACACTTTCATCAGTGAGCATTCTGGCACTGAACTTACCAGGCTCGCAGGTCAAAGTTGCAGCGGGTGACTTTCTGTGTTCATAACTCAGAGGAGGGCCGAGAGACGACGAGATACCGACTGTCACCCAAGTGCATGACCATGAATTGAACTTTGACCTCTAGTATTATAGTGCAGTGCAGTGCAGTGACCACCCTGTCACACGTGTATGGTTGTGGGAAATTACTGTTTAACTACAAAGTTGACTATATCACACTACACTATGAGACCTCCTTTACCAGTGGCAAAATATAGTAATAGGTTTTAACCCTTTCAACTGGTACAAAAACTGACACCTTAATACAAGGCATCATATTTGCAATCACCACAACGAGCTCTAAATACTCTGATAGTGCGCTGTCGTTGAGTTGTACGCCTTTTGGCGTCATCTGTTCCAACACCAATGGAGACTAGGCTCTAAGAAAAGCTGTCTCAGGTGTGGACCAATCAACTTCAAGGGCAGTGCATATCATTATCATCATCAGAGTTGTTTCTTTTTGTTTGCATTTTGACTGCTTGTGTTGTGGTTATTGCAAACATGATGCCTTGTATAAAGGTGTCAGTTTTTGTACCAGTTAAAAGGGTAAAAACCTATTACTATATCACACTATTATGCTAAATCATCTATGCCTGAAGTTTGCTGCCTGGCTGCTGGCTGGGCTCCTTTGCTACCGAACCTAGCTGGGTAACTTGATACACGGGATTTTCCGTGGAACAAGTAAACACCCGATTGAAGTTAAACGGCGGAAGAAGTTCAGAAGACGTTGAATAGCGACACCGAAGAGGTGGGAGAAACGAATGCAGAAGACTGACCCACACGGTCAATTTAAAATCGCTCCAACTTTTGCGATGTGTGCTCCTGTTAATGCAATTATTTCGCCAGAGCATTCTTTAAATCCGAGAAAATAACAAAAATATCCT
Organism: Lampetra fluviatilis; assembly: GCF_964198595.1. Lineage (NCBI taxonomy): Eukaryota > Metazoa > Chordata > Hyperoartia > Petromyzontiformes > Petromyzontidae > Lampetra > Lampetra fluviatilis. The sequence goes on along the minus strand of NC_136278.1, from coordinate 28,447,099 downwards.
TACAATACACGTTATATATTATCTTGGCAGTTTATTACGTCTAAAAGCAGGTTACACTGAGTGAGAAGAGATTAAAAATGACAGCGGTGTCTTATTTTCCATTGGAGAGTGAACTCGTTGATAAAATAAAAAAAACTTTCTTTAAATTCCATCTCGGGGTTTTTCCAGATTGCACGCATCAAGGTGCGTGTCCAATAGATTTGATGTCAACTGCAGGGGAGGCAGTTTTAGTTATTTCTTTTTATTTTAAAAAGTTGGTTTTAACATCTCGGAAAACGCGTCTGAAGTCGGCTGCTTTTGAACGACACCGTTAGCACGCGTTCATTCGCGTGCGAGTCGCGACCGTTAGCGCGTAACCCGGCATACAAAACTCGCTCGTTTCAAACGTTAAACGCGAAACGCACTGCAAATGCCTAAAAAAAATAAAACAGTTAAGCGCCACGGCAGAAACGAGCAGCGGTCCGAGCGACTTGCACAAGAAGCGGCGGGTCTCCCATCGCCCGACCTCGCGTTTCCGTGTTCTGGTTCCGCGTTTCAACATCGGAGGTCATTTTGTTCGAAATCGCGCCACGGCATCGACCTCGTCGATTCATAATAAACACAAAACCTCCTCCTCCTCCTCACTGCTCCCGTGTCATCCACTGCGCGCTTCCTTTGACCGATGGGAGCTGCGCGAATCCGCCCCCCGCCGCCGCCTCCGAGGGCACCAATAAGGCGGCTTGTGTTGATACCGGTGGGGTGTGACCTTTGGCTAAGGGAACAAGCCCGGTTTACTGCAGTACCATCCACACACAAGGCCACGTTCGAATCTTATCTGCGGCGCGAGATGCACTATCATTCAATAAGATAAACTTGAAAGGTTTATCCGATCGCGCCCACGTTAGAGTGACGGGTGTAAATGTTTGCGGCCTGCTTTGTGTTGAACAGACAAAGCACACTTAAACTCGCTTCTCCGAGGTGCACCCACAGCGAGACGGAGTCTCGAATTGAGATTAATTTCCACGGACCCGCAAACAGACGGCCGGTCCATCCTCGGGCAGGTCCACCGCCAGCATCATTAAACTTTTAAAAATAGTGTCGTTTACGGCGTTCTGTTGCACAACGCTTCGATGTTAAAAGTGTTGGGTAAAAAAAACAGAAACGATTCTGCCCGCCAAGCGACCTGGGTTCAAATCCGGACAGCTGCCCATGGTTAACAACCGACTTCTCGAATGTGCCGCGTCGATGGTCTCGATGACTGCACGCCTAAACAAAACAAAAAGGCCGTCACTAAGTTTGGCTTTGCACTTCACTTGGATGAATGCCGGCTCTGAGAGTTCCAAGTAGACATTGGTTCGTCGCGCAGAGAACATCTCTCTCGGGGTCAGTACGAAAGTGCATCACCGCCCAGTGCGCAGATCAGCGGTCGTTTAAAGAGATCTCAGAAGTAGATCTGTGATGTCTCCTTCCGCGGGGTGGTCTCTAACAACGGGGGTTATGTGCTGCTCCGCAAAGAGGCCAGAATGGCTTGCTTGTCGAATGACAAGATACACGATATCACAAATGAGATACAATTGCGGGGAATCACTAAGTAAACACCAAGCAACTAACACGTTGTGTATTGATAACCTAGTGCGGCACTGGAAACACATGGGAATGTGCTGAGCAACAGGAGAACAGATGCTCCCCCTGCGAACGACATTTGATAACAGAGACGAATCTTGTAAAAATGAAATTGTTTTAAATGTCTCACTGGAATAACACAAATTGGGCAATGCATAAAACGACTGACCGTGTTTTTTTTCCCCTGTAATTACTAAACCATACTTGCAACCCTGTATCGGTCCACGTTCCATATTGCTCACAATAACACATGTTGGGGTCAGTGCAGGATTAAGCTAGTGTGGGGCCTGAAACATATGTTATAAAGGGGCCCTAAATAAAATAAAAAAACACGTAAATATGAAAACACGTAAATTTATAACTAGCATAGTAAAGTAATTGTATTTTTCCATTTACTATACAGCCAGATAATACGACAAATCGCTCACCTTGAACTCCCAGTCGTTCATAAAATTGAAGGCATTATAGTACTACAGTAATAGAGCAAGTACAGAATCACTGAACCGGAATTGATAGCTTGAAAGCATTTAGCGCGGGGCCCTTGAAAGTGCGGGGCCCGTACATATGTAGTAGCTACTACATATGTAGAGAATAATCCAGCACTGCGTTGGAGTGCAGTAAAAACTGAGCCAGCCGTTGACTCACAAATGTACAAAGTGCGAGACGAGGCAGAGTGCTTGGCGTTTTTCATTCATCCAGAGTTTCTCTGCACCACTTTGATCCCCCCTCTATCTAGCCACGACTAAAACTTGGCTACTCAACGGTCGAGTTAGGAGGTTCCTCCACGTGGAATAAATATTACGTAAGTTCGGATGACATGTTTTTGCCCACTGCGCCCTCCGCAATCCCAATTGTTTTGCAAAAAACACACTTAGACCGCTTCCCCGTTAATCAAGTTCGCTCACTCGCTCGGGCTCCGTTGCGGTATTTACGGCTTGCCACGTCAAATTAAATCATGGCAAGGCGACAGTTGCATGGATCGGAGAGCCAAGAACCGAGTTTAAAAGATGTGTGTGGCTTTTGTCGGCCGCTCGTGGAGTGAAACAGGCAAAAGCTGCCTTCACGGCTGTCTGTTGTTGTACACGTACTGTAACAAGGTCTGTCGGGAAGACAGCGTCTCATTCAGACGCTGTCTTCCCGACAGACCTGTTCTTCACCTGAGGACGGCTGCTTGCGTTGTGGCCGAAACGTCGTGAGAATTATTTTATTATGTTTTATTTTTTATTATTTTTTTATTTCCCTTCTACGTGACTTTACCGAAAGAACCAAGAAGGTGGTGCAGTGGTTATTGCACTGCGCTGCCAGGGCTGGGGGCCCGAGTTCAATTCCAGGATATGGCGAACATCAACGGCGAGGCAGAGCTGAACCGGTCCTGCACACACACCGGCCCCCCCTCGGTATCACCAATCAATCGACATTGACCAGCATGGTCAAACAGTTGCAATGACAAATACGGTGGGGAGAGGCCTTTATCCAGCAGTGATCTGCCAAAGAGGTGCACATTATAATAATAACGTTTTAAACACTTTTACAGTTCGAAATCTCATTGACAATTTTTTTTCCACAAATTTGGTTAACGTTTCTAGCCTTCTGAGTATAACGCGTGCATATCGATCCACTGCTGGGTGAGGGCTTCCCCCACATCCGTCCGGGTTATTTGACGAAGCGCTGATCAGTGCAGAGAGGTCACGGCGGGAGGGCATTCACGTTGGAGCAAAGTTAATTCTAGATTTGAAGCTTTCGTGACTGCAAGGATTCATATTCTTGGTTTTTTTCGGTAAAGTCACGTATGTAAAACAATTAAATTAATAAAAGTAAAATATTTTTTTACCTACGTGAATTTACCAAAAAAACCTAAGAATAGCAAAGTTAATGTCCAGGACAGGGGAGCGATCGGTTTTTTTCGCACTGCCTATACGGAACACCCGTCGCGTGTATGGTGGTCACCCAATCCAAGCACTAAACAGGCGGAAACCTGCTTTGTCTTCCGAGATTTCACCACATTCGACTCTTTCTGTGTGATCTGGTCGTAGGCTGAGCATAACTCGTTTTTTTTTCTTTCTTTTATACACCATCGCGTTGCTCCGAGACTCGCCTCGCGGATCACGTGGCATGGTGGCTATGAGATGTTGACTACCTCGCCTGGTATACAGGAGGTCGTGGGTTCGATCCCGACCCTGACGCCTGCTGTATATTTGGAGTTTGCGTGTCTCTCTCTCATCATCATCATCATGGTGGCGAGATGTTAACTACCTCGCCTGGTATACAGGAGGTCGTGGCTTCGACCCTGACGGCTGCTGTATATTTGGAGTTTGCGTGTCTCTCTCTCTCATCATCATCACGGTGGCTATGAGATGTTGACTACCTCGCCTGGTATACAGGAGGTCGTGGGTTCGATCCCGACCCTGACGCCTGCTGTATATTTAGAGTTTCCATGTCTCTCTCTCTCATCATCATCACGGTGGCTCGGAGATGTTAACTACCTCGCCTGCTATACAGGAGGACGTGGGCTCGATTCCGACCTGGACGCCTGCTGTATATTTGAAGTTTACATGTCTCTCTCTTTCTCTCATCATCACGGTGGCGAGATGTTGACTACCTCGCCTGGTATGTAGGGAGTCGTTGGTTTGATCTCGACCCTGACGCCTGCTGTATATTTGGAGTTTGCGTGTCTCTCTCCACGTAGTCACGTGGAATTTTTTTCCGGGTCGTCCGGTGTATCCCTCTAAATTTAGAGTCAACATGCGTTTAGAGTATTTGGCTGCAATCAATTTCCACGCGATGAGCCACTTCGTTGAGCTTTCACTTGTGGCCAGGTCGCTTCTGAAAAAGAGCTACATAGCTCAGTGGGCCTTACCTGGTAAAACAAAAATGTGATGTACGAATTGTAAATCAGAATTAAAATTAACACATCCATTTAATCTAGGCACGTGCTATTGTTTTCATTATCAAATTACCGTGATGATATATATACATAGTGCAACAGTATTGAGTTGCAACCATTATGAAGCCTTGGGTGTTTTTGGGTAAAGGTTCAGCCCTGCAATTGCTTCCCAAGACCACCGCTGGCGGAAGGGCCTTCAATTTGAAAGAGCTCGAGACGACCCCACTCTCAACAGCGATACAGTTCGGTGGGCCTCACCTGGTAAAGTAAAAAAAAGATGTTTAGTTTAGTTTCACACGAACACGCGCATTTGACCTTGGCTGCGCGAGTTCATTTACAAACGGCAGTAGCATATTTACAGGCCTCACAAGATAATGTTATTGTCTTCTGAGGTTAGGCATTAACTGCCCTACCGCCTGCTATCTCCAGCAATCGCTACCTTTGAACGCAATACGCAGTCGTGCAGCCTTTGTGGACGGCGATAAAGGCTATAAAGACGGCCGCCTGGACAATGGCAAACTCCCAAGACTGCTGGTCAACGCACCTGCGGCTTGTCAACCCTTTTGGTAAAAAAATAAAAGACAGGGATAGAGGTGCAGCCCCGCAATATGCTGGATCGCGTCACTGCTGGTGGAGAAGCCGTCGACTGCGAGGCACTCCGACAGAGACCCCCCACCCACCCACCCCGTCGCTCAGAGAATTACGTTGGCTAGACATCCTGGAAGAGATGGGCAGGACCCACACTTTACCCCACCACACACGCGCGCGCGTGCGTGCGTGCGACCTGCCGACTTATTACATAACCCGTGTTCCCATTGCAGGGTGGACAGAGGCCGGCCTGGGAGAGGTTATTACGGAAATGTCCCATCGTTTCAACCGCCGCGCTGGTAGATCGAATTCGAACTGGCAGGCCCGCAGGCTAACCGATATAACCACGACAGCATCCCTCTACCAGATGTTTTTTTTTAAATGTATTGTTACATGAGTGAGGATTGGTCTCCCCGCAGACTCCTTGACACCAGGGATTTTTAGTTAGGAGTAGGAATACGACCATGTGCCATGTTCCCTTCTCGAAGTCGTCGGCGATCATGGCTTTCTTTCATTCCGCACCTCAGATTAACACGGTTGGCTACGTACGGTGCGAGAGAAGTTCGACACACATACATCTATACAATTTTTGAAACAGCTTAATACTGGTAGGAACCTCCTGGTTACACCAGCCCACAGGGGATTATTGTGTCCGTCGTGCAGGGAGGGGTGGGAGGGGCTGGGTGGGGAGGGGAGGGTGGGGAGGGGCTGGGTGGGGATGGGAGGGTAGGGAGGGGAGAGTGAGGAGGGGCTGGGTGGGGAGGGGCTGGTCACCCCGTGGTGCCCTTATAAAACTCAACGTTTAACCTACTCACGCCGGCTTGTGCACGCTCTCACAGTCGGGCATATTTGCGGAATACACCACGCCGCCGTTGACCCTGGCCATTGACCGAGCAACCCAACGTTCCTACCAGCTCCCTCCGCAGGAATGTGTTTCGCTGTTTTGACTGGCTTATCGTACCTCTTTCTCAGTTAAAACATGATATTCAGTCTCTTGTTTTCTCATTACATGAAAAAGAAATCTAACTTGCCTTTCTCTGACATATATATTTTTTTTAAATCGACCTTTTTGTACCCTGCGGTTCGTCATACATTTGTTACTCATCTCGTCAGAGAGTAAAAAAAAAAGATATATTACATCGTAAAGACAATTTAAGCCTCCTTAAAGTCGGACCGAACTCGTGTGTCGACAATGTTCTTAAAATAACATTGGAATTAGTGCTGGAAGGCTAAGCACAGAGCTCGCAATGACCGTGTTCTAACGTTGCTTGCCCCACCGTACACACGGTGAGTCATATTGTGAATGTGTGCGAACATGTTTAGTGCATTCCACGGATAATTGTATTGATTTTAACGGGTGCGTACGCATGTCTTGATACAGTTGAAGGCGAGCAAAATCGCGAAAATCGTGAATTCACCTTATTTCAATGAAATCAAACGAAATTTAACATTCACGTGTAACATACTGCAGCACTTCAAAAACAAATGTTGTGATCAATACACATAACAGGGCATTGGAGGCGGTCACCTGCGTTTGATTTCTGGCCACTGCTAACATGAATGGCGAGTGCTATCTGAACCTGCTGTGGCCACCAACTTCGCAATAACCACAGCTCGTTACGGTATGGTCACACAACCCCTATAACGGAGGTATTCGCCCAGCAGTTGGATCGATGAAGAGCTCCGAATCATGTTTGCTAATTTGTTATGAACACTACACGCCTACATGCTGCACGTGCATTGCGATCAGGGTTTACTAGCCTGTAACAGCCTGTTGCGATCTGTGCTGTTAGCGAGCACCTATGAAAGCCGGAATGGTGCACGAGGGGGTGGGTGGCCAACACCACGCCCGACCGCCTTTGTCTCCCCTAGTGGCGATGTTTCCTACACACCGCACCAGGTACTCATTTGAGGCCGAGTCGACATAGGGAAGGCCCATGACCGTTTCAGACAAATCGTGAGCGGGTATTCGAACTCGGGTCGCCGGGTTTTGCAGCGCGCCACGCTAACCGCTGCACCACCGCTCCCCATCACGCGCGCGTACGCACGCGGTATGAAACTGCAAGCGCAGTAGTGCACTGACCGCTCCACCGTGTGCATGTAGCAAAACTATTTTTTTAATGTATCGTTCAAAACAAAAAAAACCCATAAACGATCTCTTTACGCGAGCGACATTACATCACTATCGATATAATTGGTTGAACTCACGATGGCCATTACCGACGAGTGAAGCATTTTGTTTACAAACACATTTCACATTCTTCACAGGGCGGGGTGTGTGCGTCTGGGTTGGGAAGCTCGTATGGGACAGTCCATAGCAATTAGTGATTATTATTATTGTACATTTATTTTGGAATGGGATCCATCACAAACATGGGATCTTGCATTCCAGCCATTTTCATGTGCAATTATTACATCGGCGCTTAATGGCTCGACTGGGGGTTGGGGGGGGTGATTGAGTGTGGTCCCAGTACTCGCTCAATGATCTCACTCGGAGTAGCAGCAGGGGGGGGGGGGCAGAGAGGGGTGGGCGGTGGGGGAGGCATGCTCCGAGCGAGACACACTTATTTGAGATTAGTAACAGAAGATTAGCACGCGTCTTATTTCCACCGTCCCTGGAGGTTAGCCGACACACAATGTTTTATAACCGATATTCTTTAATTTAAGTGTGCTGTAATCCCCCCCCCCCATACCACCTCCGCGCACGAGGAGAATGTTGAAGACATGCGAGGCACGGCAGACCCATGGCTCTCGCTGGGGTTCGGGTTAGAAGGGAAATGAAAAAGTGGCCTGGGATCTGGTACAGGTTTCAGTGGCAAATTGACCTTGCGAGACTCGAAAATAGTCTGGAGTTACACCTCGAGTTACGTTTCAGGGCCCGATAACTTTCCGATATTTTGGTTATTTCTCTACGGTGGCTCGGAGATGTGAACTACCTCGCCTGGTATTCAGGAGGTCGTGGGCTCGATCCCGACCCTGACGCCTGTTGTATATTTGAAGTTTGCATCTCTCTCTCCTTGTGGTCGCGTGGACTTTTCTCCGGGTTTTCCCCTCCACATTTAGAATCAACATCACGCGCTCAGAGTATTTGCCTACTGTACATTTCGATGTGACGATAAGCCGCTTCCTCGAGCTATCATTTGTGGCCAGGTCGCTTCTGAAAGAGAGCTACGCAGTTTCAGTGGGCCTTACTTGGTGAAAAAAAAAGAAATAGTTCATAGTTGTATTTGTCCTGGAGGGGTGGAGAGGCTACGGGGGAGATCACAATCCCCTCTCTGTGTGTGAGATCGTGTTCTCACCGTGACCTTAGAGTGCACCTAGCCTGGCACATGTGCCGCGGTGACGTCACCGCCACGTGGCGGTTGTTGTTGCTCTCATGCCACCCCTGCTGCGAGCACGTGGGCGCACGTGACGTTGATATGTCGTGCCAGCCTGTAGTGACACATTTTTTATATAAACGATGATAATTCGCACACATTTGTCGATTTAGTGCTCTGTGTAAGTCTTCCCAGGACGTATCCGTCAGTTGGTGCATTTGGTATCCGATCCATTCTCAGAGCACGCTGCTGTCATCACGAAGACGCAGGGTGTCACCACAGCCTGCAGTGGGTTTGCAGTCGTGTGTGGGTGGGGGGGGGGATGCGATGATTGCTCCGTGTGTAACCCCAAAATTGGCCAATTTGCAGGTCATTTTCTCAATTGGTAAATGTGGTGCATGACGCCGGTGGCACACAATGGCCTAACTTTTTTTCTTTTTAAATCACGCCACGGGATATTTCAACGTCTGCCGCGCGGCAGACGGCAACGCGATGCGCGCGGCGATCTCAACGCGCAGTTATAATAATTAACCCGTAAAAACAACGTTTTTCACTATAAATCCTTTATATGCGTGGCATCGGTTTTATTTTATTATTCATTTCTGTTTTTCTTGAGTAAGAGTTTCATTTTTGTCACATTGGTATTTTAAATAAAATATGAAAAAAAATTTTTCCTAAAAAGTGGAAAATTTTGGAAAAAAAATTTCACGAAAATAAATTGTCACGCACAACGAGTCTGTGTGCAAAATGTCAGCTCGATTGTATCACGGGAAGTGGGTTAAAAAACGAATGAAAGATTTGCACGGTCGTAAGTGCGCAAGCAAGCAAGCAAGCGAACTTAATATAAAGGATTTAAATAAGTATAACCCGTAAAAACAAAGTTTTTCACTATAAATCCTTTATATGCGTGGCAGCGAACTTAATATAAAGGATTTTAAAATATATTCGCCTGTGGAGGACGCGGGGATCGATCCCGCGACCTTTGGCATGGGAAGCGAGGGTGCTACCAACTGCGCTACTCCGCCACGGCCTGTGAAAGGGTTACGCTCTGGGCTCTTACACTGTGACGTTCAGCCAAAGCCATGAATGAGTTCTATTTGAATATATGTAAAATATTTTTTTTGCCTAAAAAGTGTAAAATTTTGGGAATTTTTTTTCACGAACATTAATTGTCTCGCACAACGAGTCTGTGTGGAAAATGTCAGCTCGATTGGATCACGGGAAGTGGGTTAGAAAACGACCGAAAGATTTGCACGGTCGTAAGCAAGCAAGCAAGCACGCAAGCAAGCAAGCACGCAAGCTAACTTAATATAAAGGATTTAAAAAGCCAGGGCGACCTGCTCGGATTGAAACCCTCCCGAACCTAAATTTCGATTTAAAGCTTTCGTGACTGCAGGGATTCATCTTCTTGGTTCTTTCGGTAAAGTCACGTAGAATGGAAATAATAAAATAATACAAATAAAACATAATAAAATAATTGTGAGAATTATTTTATGTTATTTTATAATAGTATTATTTAATTATGTTTTATTTTTTATTATTTTATTATTTCAATTCTACATGACTTTACCGAAAGAACCAAGAAGATCCTCCCGAACCAATCGGCCAACGCCCCTGCCGCTGAGCCGTGTCACGGGCCGCGGTTTGGCCATTCTTCACCAACGCTGCTCACCTGTTAACGAGGGGGCAGAGAGAGAGGGGGGGGGGTCTGCTGCTGCCGCTCCTCGCCTGTGAACGTTCACGCCCCGTACCAAGGGTGGCACAGTCGGTTTTTTTACAATCGGGTTTAATTGTCTTCTTATATTAAACCCGATCATCTGAGATTGGGAGAAATCCGGTTTAATTGGTTCTAATTGCAGAACCGCACTTCGCCAACTTCTCACCGATGGGCTTCATCCATTCCGAGCTAAGGCACTCACTGGCGCCCACGTGTTCATCAAAACCAACCTGCCCGCCGCATTCTACGACTACCTCGTGCCCGACGCCCCCCCCCCCCCCCCCGAGTACGATAGCAGCACCGACGAGGAAGCAGCCTAAGCCTTGGATCAGAGTTTCGTAGTCATTAAACCAGGTTTAAATTCCCCGCAATCGGGTTTAATTGTATTAAAGAAAAAACCCGATGCCTGCCGCTGGAAAAATCGTTTTTTTTTCACCAATGCCCCGTATACCCGCGCGCGCGTGCTACATTATGTCCATTGTTGCCAAATGCACACATTCATGTGAGTGACGCGGCATCGGTATCTGCGTATGTATTCTCAGCCAAGTAGCCTGCGCCTTGATGAAATGGCCATCATGCACGTGTCCCAGTCGGTACGCAAGTGAATATATATGTCGTGAAAAGTGTGCGGAGGGAGGGAAGGGAGGGTTTTAGTGGGGGTGGCGCGGTGGTTAGGGGCACTGCTCAGAGATGCGAGTGCGCCTCTAAGACCAAGGCCAACATTTTCGGCGAATGTTGTCTTCATCGTTCCGCTCCGCTTCGCCAACCCGCATTGACCAGCGCGGCGAAGTATGGCCACACACAGCGCGTGGCCGACGTCGCCTCGGTTGAGGCCTATCATTCCAGCGGTTGATCGCAAACCCAAATCCCGTAAATCGTCGTCGTCGATGATGACTGCCGCGCCAATTGCGACGAGCTCACGCGACGCGCGCGCCACGCGGAAGTCACCGCGCGCGTGCGCGTGCACGAGAGCGCTTTGCCGTCGGTGCCTCGTTCGTCTCGGATCGCAGGGATGCGGGGGAAGGGGGGAGTCGCCACGGTGGTCGAACGTTGAACGATCGAGACAAATTCGCGACGCGCGCAACCGCCAGTTTTGTCTGCGCCATTCCCACCACCAAAACCTCGCAACTTACACCACCCACTCACCCACCCACCATCCACTCATCCACCAGCCCCAGGCCCCCCCCACCGTGGCTTACCCCCCCCCCTCCTCCCCCACCACTTGCAAACCAACACGGGCGCAAATTGCCTTAATCGCCACGCTGTGTGTGCGTGTCGGGAGTTTTGGGGGAGGGGGGGTTTGCACAGTATTTTAACATTTGTTAACATTTGTTAACAGAAAGGAGATTTTGACGGCCGTAACGTTTGCTCGTTTGTCGCACGGTGTCAGGACTTGACTCGCTCACCGTAACACACCGTAGGTTTGTGTTTAAATGCTCCACTACAAATGGAGAAAGTGATTGTAAATGTGTGATTAATTCCCCTTGTAGAATGCCTCAGTGGCTTGTGTCTATTATTTATCACTCGTCTATTGCTACGACCAACAGTTCCTGTTCCGAAGAAACTCATCTATTCCCCCTCCCATGTTTGTGAATTCGGCCTTGCAGACACTGACGTTTCGTCTCATCCTACACACACTATTCAACCCCCAACTCACTCACTCACCCACTCGCCCGACCATCCACCCACCCGCTCGCTCGCTCACTCGCTCGCTCACCCACCCACTGACCTACCACACACTGGTCCTTACCTTGCTCGACTTGGCAAATCTCTGCCGTCTCTTTTTCCCATGCAGTTCCTAATCCTTTAGTCGATTTAAAAAAAACATTGTATTGTCTTGAACAGCACGTGCCAAGGTGCTCAATTGACTTGTACCACTGACGCTGCTGGGAAGTTGCCCTTCAAAGGTGTTTTACGCATCCCGTCTCAGAGATCTTATTGCATCGGGGGGTCTGTGACCCCTTCACATCGCCAGAGTGATATGAATAACATTTGAAGTCATCGTAATCACGGTGAACTTTAAAACTATCTCAATTCGGCTCACGGTTGATGGTCATATAACCTTCACTAACCTCGTGGCCGTAATGCCCCTTTTATAGCGGTCGTCATTTTAACAGGATATGCCATATATATGTATACACACAAGCGCGTTGTTTTTTACGCGACACTTACACAATCCATTGTGTGTGCATTTGCTCAGCAGTAAAAAAATTTAAATGTGAGTAAAATGTATACTTGAGCTCTTTCTCCTGCAAATGCATCACGAGCTTATCCACCGATACGCAAACCATACAAATATCGAGCATTGGAACCACCACAGAGCATCTGAATTTGCAAAGCTGTCATCCTAAATGGCTTCGAGATAATAGCTCGAAATGTATGTTAAACAACACAATCATTAGCCGAGGTCATTAGTTCAACAATCCATAGCTACCAAACTGCCCATTAATCTTCATTGTGGGCCCAAGGGACACGCGGCTCTACAAATAAATGCGCCCTAGGCCCGAATTATGAGCCGGTGTTAAGTCGAAGTTGCGACAGGGCATGGCACTGTGCGCGTTGACGCGTTCGTTGGTTAGGAGCTGCATCCAGCCTTCAAGCGAAAACAAAAAGACGGATCCTTCCCGATAAACACCACTCGATCACCTGCGCACCGTATATTTTCAGATAATCCAAACGACTTGAAGAAATGTGACGGGGGTTTTGTGTGCGTGTGTGTGTTCGTTTTGTTCCCACGTGGTCTCAGCTAAAGTTGCCCTTCGTAGCGTTCAAAGTTGCGCCGGGCTGCGGGCTTTGCGCGGGGTGAGAAATATTCTCATCGACAAAGTTTGTTTTGTAGCGCGATCACATGATCGTCTCCTTCTCAAGTGACCGAATGTTCACGCCCGGCACATCGCCACAAACAACACGTGGTACGACCCCGAAACACACACACCAGAGAGCCGTACAGCACAACCACGAATATGTACTCTGTGATAGGAACGTATGTATGTATGTTGAACTTCTTTCACACCGCTAGTAGCCAACCGTGCTATTCGGAGGTGCGGGGGAAGGACAACAGCCTAAAACACAAAACGCAATTCTAAATAAATGACCTTTCAATCGAGATGGTTTCAAAGTGTATAGCTCCAGTGGCTTCCTAATATCCCAAAGGAAGAGCGTTCCAGACGGCCGCAGAAGCGCATCTGAAAGAGCGCGGTGACCGTCTTTAGGTTTTCTCATGCAACGACTGGCAGATGATTCTTCATTCTTGGACTTTTTACAGTTGCAGATTATCGAAGTGTAAAAGTTAACAGTAATAAGAAAAAACGTACAAAAAGTAAAAAACAAAAAGTTTTCACATTTTTAAATGTACCTCGATAAATGCGACTTATAATTTGTGACCAAATAAGAAAAAAGCCGACAAAAATATTTTTAAATGCGTCTTAACATTTTAAAGTTACCAAGTATAAAATAACTACAGATTCAGAGCCATACTATTCTAGGGAAAAAGTTTTGCTGGCTGACTGGCTTCCTGGCTGGCTTGCTGCAGCACAAGTGTGCAAATGCGCGTCCCACAGCGGCGATTGGGTTTGTCATCCTCCAGCGTCGTAAAAAACAAGTCATGAAAAAAATCACACACGCACGGATTATCCGACTCTTTCCAATACGCCGTTGTCCTCGCAAAGTGTTCACATATCTCTCCAGAAGCCGGTGTGCAGCTATAAGGGCTAGACACATTTTGCATACCAGTATTTACAAACGGCCCTCTTGCTCCGGGTTTGTTTCACTTTTGAGTTTTGGGCAAACATTCGTTCAGATTTGTTTCCTGAATTTCGATCGGGTAAATCCTTAATTGCAACGTAACGCGACTTTGCAGTTTTATTCACATTATACCGGTTTTTTTTTTCTCTCCAAGAGTTATAATTTCCTCCAGTCATGGAGATGGATGGACAGAGCTAATGTATTCATTTAACCTCGGCTTTAAAGTGTTAATGAAACACACGGATTTATATATTTTTTTAAACCAGATGGAAACAACATTTTGCAAAAGCCAATATGGACACTTGCTAATGAAGCCTCCTGCCCTGCTGGTTGTTTGCATTTCCAAAAATAGCAGAGACGCGCACAGCATCCTGTCCTGGGAAATGTATTTGAACAGCACAATAAACGCCTTGCATTGAACCAGAGTAAACGTGGAGGAGTTTAATGTTTCAGAGAATCCACACAACCGACGTTGTATATTGCATTATTAATCGCGTGCTTCAATTGCAAACGGGTTCAGTGCATGAGCTTGATAACTGGAACCAGTTACACGTGGATTACATTTGAGTGTCTCTGTTTCGGCATACCACGCTCGACTTACGCACTGCACACGTGCACTAAGTTACCTGCGATCGAAGCACTCTTTGAGTGTGCCCGATCTCATCGGCGCGATCGGACTTGGACAACGAAAAGGTGGAAATCATTGGTCACGTGACGTTATCATGCCACGTGACGCCAAATTGACGTCAAGTGGCCTAACTGGCAGATGCAACTTTGAATTTTGAGTGTGGCCCTCTCGAAAATAAAAATAGGTGAAGCAACATGTTGTAAACAATTGCCCATGTTATTTACTGCAACATGTTTTGTTTTTCATTTTCCCACAGAATATAAACCTTGCAACGATGAGACTTCATTAATTTCCTCCAACACTGATACCGAAAAGGGAATGATTTAAAAATAATAATAAACAGATGTTTGCCTGAATTGAACGTGAAAACAAAAAAAAAATCTTCATTACGATTTCAAGCTGCCCTGCTCCAGAGCTTAGAGCCCTTCGCTAATCAGCTCTTGGGTGAAATTGCCCGTGAAGTCACAAAACTCGCTCTAAAAGGTATCAGCCCAAGGAAACTTGCTCCGTTTAAGGCCGTGCTTATTTTCCCAGTTCTCTTCACTCATTTCCCTTTTGCTACACACGCACGCACACACAAACGCGCATAGAAAAAAAGGAACTTTTTAAATCCGTGTCAGAGAAGCAAAAAGAGCAAGCGAGACAAATGAGCCGCTAGAGGGAAGAAAAAAAATCGACTTTGTTTGTTTCAATATTTACGAAACTCGCCCTGTGCCTGCAGACAAAGGGCAGTCACCATGTCACGGTGGTAGAGTGGGAGGGCCCAAATTAAATTCGTCTAAGAAATATTTTTTTTGACGAGACGCAGAGCCACGATGCACAGGACATCGTCATCGGCCACGATCGCTCCACTGCTGGATGAAGGCCTCCCCCGAAGCCGCCGCCGCCGCCGCCACCTAGCGAGAGGATTTCAGTGTTCCGTCTCCGCGGCTGACGTTCCTCTCGGAGTTGGGGGGGGGGGGTTCCTCTCTGCTGCCACCGTGAGTTTGGACCACAGGTCGGTCGGTCGATCGGTCATCGTTTCCAGCGACGTGTTTCTGCCCCAAACTAACTCAATTTTCTTGACGGTCAAAAATAAATAAGTAAAAAGATTACGTCTGAAACCACCACGCGCGCTCCTCCTTCTGGAGCCGCATACGCTTGCGTGTAATGATAAACAAGCGTCGTTAACCCATCGCCACCCCCGACACAGCCAATGAGTTTGTCACTTGAACAAAATGTGTCAATTAGTTATCACTTCAGCACACCGGTTGCGTGCTGCAGAGTAAGGCCACGATATTTACAATTCAATGACGGCGTTCCGCGGGTGATTACGACAGCCGGCTTAACCAGGCGATTTGCCAGAATATTTACGCGATCTAACCCCTAAAAAAAACCTTGATTATGAATAATATTTGTCGCGGAAGCCTACGTGTTACACTATGAACGAGCGTTTGAAGAAAAAAAATTTCTCTAACAAAAAATAAGAGAAATGTAACATAATTTATTCGTAGAGTAGTGTCAAAACACAACCGCGACCTCAAGACGCTGCACAGACACGGGGGGGGGATATTTATTTTATAGCGAGGCAGTCATTAACGGCTACTTTACTCAGTAAGAACTTCAAATACACAACCGTATGGATAGACATAACTCCTACAAAGGAGATCTGGCAACGCTGCATAACACCCATCAGGCCTCTGTGTTCAACATTTGTCATCTGCAGCAGTAGCAGCAGCTGCAGCCACGATCAATGCATTCCTTTTTTACTAAAGGTTTACGTGGACATTCATTTGGCTCAATCATGGAATGATACATAAATCGTCCCTCCATTCAAAACAAAGGGACAACTCTGACTTGAGTAAAACATCTGCCGTCTTGCAGAAACCGCCAAAAATGAACACGTTTTATCAATAACACCGTGGCCTTGAAAAGGAAAACGAATGTTTAATAGGGGACGTTTCGCACAATGTCTGTTAATCACCGCCTCCTCCATAGGCGTTCGCAGTTTTTCACCGAGCGTTGTGCTGCACGATGTCCGACGTTTCGCTCCACGGGCTGGGGAACTTCTCGCGACAGTAGTGCGACCTAACCTCCGCTCCCGTATCGCAAAAAAACACATTGGCGTGTTATCTTGAGAGAAAAAAAAAGTTTCGGAAAAGAAACAAACTGTCTCCCGTCAAAGCCGAAATGAGAAGTGCATCTGCTGCCCATTAGTGCGGGGTCGATGGCGTGGAAAGCCCTGAGTGTGGTAACCTCGTGTGTGCGCGCGTGTGTCCGCGTGTGTGTGCGCGCGTGTGCGCGTGTGTCCGCGTGTGTCCGCGTGTGTGCGCGCGCGTGCGTGCGTGCGTGTGTGTGCGCGTGTGTGCGCGTGTGTGCGCGCGCGTGCGTGTGTGTGCGCGTGTGTGCGCGCGCGTGCGTGCGCGCGTGTGCGCGTGTGTGCGAGTGTGTGCGCGCGTGTGCGCGTGTGTGTGCGCGTGTGTGCGCGTGTGCGCGTGTGTGCGAGTGTGTGTCCGCGTGTGTGCGAGTGTGTGTCCGCGTGTGTGGCCCCCCGCAAATGAGTGGCAGCCTGCAGCACGGGTCACGGCGGGCGATGATGAGACAACAGCGAGGCCACACAGCTTTTCAACACTTTACAGCAGCAACGCTAAATCTAATTTGGGATAAACGGCGCGACTGCATTTGTCTGCCCCGAGGCTCATTTTGCTCCTTTCCACACCCCCCACCCCCCCGCTCCCGTCCCAGACTGCAGATGGTCGTAGGAGGATTTTTCTTTGCAAATTATAAGTGAAAACAATCTCCACCTGTTTTAAAAAAAACGCATAAAAAATTCGCGAGCCGTTTACGTCCGCGTGTATTTGCGCAGATCTGAACCACATTTCAAATTCCGCGTGTCCTCGAAATCCTGGGGTAATTCGGGAGGCGTTGTGTCCCCCGGTTTATCCACGTCCTTAACAAACCACAACGTTCTTCGCACGAAGACCAAATTCATCCCATTGACAGCTTTATATATTGGAACAAAACAAAAACACGTTACAAACTCAAAAGCAATATTAAAGAAATCTAAACAAAACCCCGTGAAAACACCGAAAATTGCAAACCAATTCACGGACACGCAATACAGCTGCTCGTAGTAGTTTCCCTCGAGTACCCAAGGCCACAACTTCTACCTGCCAGGCAGCGTTGCCAACACCTTCACAGCGCGGCAGACGCAACCTCGCACAACGCGTGAGCGTTCCTATTTCGCACGGCGTTAAAAAGCCGGCACCGCGATGGGGACGTCCAAGTGTGTCGGTTCTGCTCAAACGGCTTCCCGAGACCACGAGCCGGAGGAGAGGAGGCGCCTCCACCAAACACATCTCAGCGGGCGGGTCGATGCGATGAGTTCCACGGCCTGGGACTCACGGCCTCGGTTAACTACACTGGCAGCGGTGGGGAGGGGGGGGGGGTGGGGGGGGTCACATCTCTCATCGTCACCGCCTGATCCCACCGTGTGTCCTGTCGTGCCGATTCTTTCAGGAACCTCCGCTGCTGTGCCAGCGATGCGGTGCTGCTTTTTGAATGTTACCGACGATTCGCTGTGTAATGTTTCAGCTTTGAGAGTGGTTTTATTACCCCCCCCCCCCCAAAAAACAATTTGTTCCAACTTTGTACATTTTTTGAGGTCTTGAGGCCTGTTTGACCATACTTCACCACGCGGGTGAGTGCGGGTGGGTGAAGAGTGAGGAGGCATGAACTGTTCAGATGAAGCTCGCCACCGATGTTAGCTGTGGCCGGGAAACGAACTCCGCTCACCGGGTACATACACGCAATGAATGAATGACTCTACTGCACCACCCCCAACATTAAACTGTGTGTTTTAAATGACCACCAATCGAGTTAGGTGGACACGACAAGAAGCTACTGCGTGATAAAAATAACAATTTTGGAGTAAACAGACAGGGCCTTTGATTCTGCTCTGCATGGCACCAAAGACAAAGGTGCCTCTGTTGGGCCTGAGTAGGCTGTTGAGACAAGAGGTATTGATGAGCAACCGATTAAGGCTCGTTAAATGTCGCGCAGGCACGCAAACAGGACCGGGCTCTCGGGAAAACACTCTGTGCAAATAAATACGGACAGAGCCTAATCACTCGATCAACACTGCAACTCACGGGGGGCAACGCTACTTAGTAAGAGAGCGGGGCACACTTATTGAACACAGATTAATACAGATTTTTTTTGTTTGTTTCAAACACTACCCACGTGCACGAAGCGGTGGTGCGTGCGCTGCACTATTAACCTGGCGTCCTCGGTTAGATTCCCGACCAAGTGTTTGAATTCACAATGACTGCACCGCCATTCACAATGAACGGTCAATATGAAATTTAAAAAACTGACTGGGAAAAATATTTTTTTTTGCGGAAGAGAATTGCAATGATCGAGATCATCGTGGTAAGAAGAACAAGTCAATGGGAATTCGACCTCGGTTCCTTGGCGCAAGAAAAGTTGGGGCTCACCTCAACATTTCTCGGCCGTTTGCGGCATACAGATTTTTTGGTTTTGTTTCAAACACTACCCACGTGCACGAAGCGGTGGTGCGTGCGCTGCACTATTAACCTGACGTCCTCGGTTAGATTCCCGACCAAGTGCACTGCCATTCATAATGAACGGTCAATATGAAATTTTAAAAAACTGACTGGGAAATATTTTTTTTTTAGCGGAAGAGAATTGCAATGATCGAGAGCATCGTGGTAAGAAGAACAAATCAACGAGAATTCGACCTCGGCTCCGTGACGCAAGAAAAGTTGGGGCTCACCTCGACATTTCTCGGCCGTTTGCGGCATCAAATCACGTCGGCGGAGAGAACTGAAGACACAAAGCGGTGCTCCTGAAAGCACGCACGAGCGTCGAGCGGTTCCGTCGAACTCACTCGGGCCCTGTACGTGTGCGCGCGTGTGCATGCAGAGTACCCGCATGGGGTGAATGTCGGCGTAGGGCGGTTTCCCCTCGGCCATCTCGATGGCGGTGATGCCCAGCGACCACACGTCCGCCAGGCAGTTGTAGCCCATCTCCTGGATCACTTCGGGCGCCATCCAGAACGGCGTGCCGATCACCGTGTTCCTGCGAGCCATCGTGTCCTGGACGGGGGGACAACGGCCGCCGTGAGCACGCGGCTGAGTGCAGGCGGTGCAGCTGCACCGGGGGTGCGGTGTGGTGGGGGGTGGGGGCTAATATTGAGGTGCAATTTTATTGAGGGACTGTGGCTGTTGTTGTTGTTGTCTTTCTGTGGCCTGGGACTGTTGTTGTTGTTGTTTTGCCGCCTTGCCCCAAGCTTGCATTTGGTGTTGAAAATTTGGCAGGAATTAATAGACTTTGCAATTTGGACTTGTATACTTTATCTTCTTGGTTCTTTCGGTAAAGTCACGTACAAGGGAAGTAATAAAATAATAGAAATAAAACATAATAAAATAATTCTCACGACGTTTCGGCCACAACGCAAGCAGCCGTCCTCAGGTGAAGAATGAAATATTATATATTATTACTTCCCTTCTACGTGACTTTACCGAAAGAACCAAGAAGATGAATCCCTGCAGTCACGAAAGCTTTAACTCGAAAATTTGTATACTTTATTTATTACTTATTCACGTTCGTTGACTTACACACCTTTCACAGATTTTGCACTCACATCGGATTTGTATTATTTGCTGTTGTAACTTTATGACCCGCCCCTACTGGAGATCTGTGCAAAAGAGTTTCATAGCTCATCGGATTCCTCCAGGATAAATAAAGATTCTGATTTTGCTTTTGAATTGGCCGGAGGGGTTTCCAGGGGCCGGGGCTAAGAGCACCAGGAAAATCGGAGCCCTAGGCCGCCGTGGCGAGATGTTAACTACCTCGCCTGGTATGCAGGATGGTCGTGGGTTCAATCCCGACCCTGACGCCTACTGTAAATTTGGAGTTGCATGTCTATCTCCCCGTGGACAAGTGCATTTTTCCTCTGGATCCTGTTTTTTTCCTCCACATTTAGAATCAACGTGCGCTTAGAGTATTGGCTACTGCTATACATTTCCGCGTGATAAGCCACTTCTTTGCGCTATCATTTGTGATGGTCAGATCGCTTCTGAAAAAGAGCTATATTGCTCAGCGGGCCTTTGCTGGTAACATAAAAACGGTAGTTATCTTTACATAGGTTAAAGTAAATACATTCGAGGTTTGACGATTATGTATTTTCCTGTGACCGTCTTGAGTCGGTGTTGGGAGGAGTTTGTCACGGCGGGGCCATTGTCGGAGCTGCTCCGAGACTTCTGGAACGTACGATTGCCCGTGCGCTTCAAGACGTTCGCAAGTATGTTCCCGTGTTTTATATCAACCACGTTACGTCACCGCTGACCAAGTCGAGCGGGGGGGGGGCAGCAGGGTTCGTCACTCGCTCCGAGGCCCAGCCGAACCGCCGCTCTCTCCTTCTCGCACGACCGCGAATTGTGACGCGACAATAAACCGTGGCGACCAACTGGCGATTGTGTTCCGTGCATGCAGTGTGCGTTTGGCAGATGCTGGAATTAAACAAAGAACTTACAAAAAAAAAACATCCTCCCGGCGCCCACCCCGCTGCTGCTTATACGTTGCTTTTTTTAGTCGTCTTCCCACAGGGAGATGCTACCGCAAAGCGCGAGGCGCGTCGCACGCAACGGTTGCATGTGCTATGTCACTGTCTGGATTATCATCGAAGTCAGATGCCACCGTGATAAGAGCGAGCACCAGCTGACGAATCTCCACCGTTTTGCCGAGGGGAGAGTCACCGAGCTTCAAAGCACTTCTCTCCAAAAGGGGTTCAAACATTGGGATGTTTGGTCAAGTCCACGAATGAGAGTTTGGCACGTGGGAGGACAACTGGAGTTACCGCACATGCTAGGGGGAAGCGCTCGGCACCTCACAGATAGATTCAACAATCCATTGCTGCACTTACATCTGCTGGGCACATCGCGGACCAAACCCTGCCTCGCCATGAAGATCTGTCCAAGTGCTCACTAGGCGCCCAACTTGGGTAGCTGCTGAGATCCGACGGGGCAAATTCAGCGTGGCATGAATGGTAAGCTGTGCTTGCCCTGCGATTAAACTGGAGCCCTGTCAGCGGAACGGGGAATATCCACGACTGGCACAGGTCACGTTCACCTGCCACCAGTGGGCATGGACTGACAACTTTCCAAATGCGTGACCTCTCTCCCCCCCCCCCGCAAAGAAAACCACGGTTTCGGCCTGCGCTCGCTTAAGTCAATCGCCGCTGCTACACAAACGCAGGCGGTTAATTGGGTCGCTCGAGTCCAACTTACAATTCCCTGCTCGTAAAGGAATGCTGTAAGCGGTCAGCACACCACACGCACGCACGTAAAAAAACAAGCCCCTGCACCGCTGGGCCTGGCCACGAGCGTGGATATAGTGTTACCAGCGAGCATGGGAGCTGGCCTGCACCCAATTTAGGGCGCAGAACCCGAGCTAATGGTTATGGAGCTCCGTTTAAAAGGGTGGCTGACGGGGGGGGGGGGGGGGCGGGGGGGGGGCAACATGCTCGTTAAAAGTGAGGACTGCCGGGTGGACGACGGCTTGGATGGGTGGACGGGTGGACTGGCTGGATGGGTGGATGGGCGCATGGGTGAACGAGTGGATGGGTGGACGTGTGGACGGGTGGACGTGTGGATGGGTGGATTGGTGGACGTGTGGATGGGTGGAAGGGTGGACGGGTGGTCGTGTGGATGGGTGGATGGGTGGATGGGTGGACGGGTGGATGGGTGGATGGATGGGTGGACGGGTGGACGGGTGGACTGGCTGGACGGGTGGATGGGCGCATGGGTGAACGAGTGGATGGGTGGACGTGTGGACGGGTGGACGGGTGGACGTGTGGGTGGGTGGATGGGTGGACGTGTGGATGGGTGGAAGGGTGGACGAGTGGTCGTGTGGACGAGTGGACGGGTTTGATGGGTGGACGTGTGGATGGGTGGATCGATGGGTGGACGGGTGGATTGGTGCAAGGGTGGATGGGTGGATCGATGGGTGGACGGGTGGATGGGTGGACGGCTGGATGGGTGGAAGGGTGGATGGGTGGACGTGTGGATGGGTGGACGGGTGGATGGGTGAACGAGTGAACGGGTGAACGGGTGGATGGGTAGATGGATGGATGGGTGGACGTGTGGATGGGTGGAAGGGTGGAAGGTTGGACGTGTGGACGGGTGGACGGGTGGACGCCACCTCCCCTGCCGCCCAAAACTCACCGTGAGCTGGCCCGCGACCCCAAAGTCGGCGAGTTTGCTGTGGCCGTCGGTGTTGAGCAGGATGTTGCCGGCCTTGATGTCGCGGTGGATCTTGCGCTTCAAGTGCAAGTACTCGAGGCCCTTCAGCGTCGACTTGAGCACCGTGGCGATCTCGTCCTCGCGCAGCTGTGACGCACACACACAAAGACAAAGGTCACCTGTATAGCCTTAACAGACTGTTGGGGCAAGGGCTGTTAGCGAACAGCTCCCATGCCATGCCACATCTGTCTCCGAGTGACAATGTTTGAGCGCTGCATCGGATACTCATTTGAGGTTGAGTCGACCTCAGAGAGGCCCAGGACCGGGTTCAGATAATCGTCACTGACGATAATCGTCAGAAACACATGCACACGTACAGTCGTGCCATTAAGTTATTTTTTTTTTCAAATTTTGTTGGATACCTAGAAAAACAACTGGAACCCTTCATGTTAGAGAAACGTCTGCGTAAATGGATATCACAGAGTTACCTCTGAGATCCCTTCAAGTGACTTCTGGTCCACACAGTAGCGAGCAGAACCTTGCCAACCGCTCTGCCAGTGAGGGTAACAGTCATGAGGTGTGGAGCAAAACTGATCTTTCAAATTCTCAGAACTGATATTTAGTAAAAAAATAAGTTTGGAACCTTCTTTTTTGTAAACGTGTATTGGCACAATCATCGATGACAACCAATAGTCTACAATCGAGAACCTGATTTAATAATTTCTTCAGAACTGCTTTTTGTGTTTCGTTTGTTGTCCTTCCCCCGCACCACTGATCAGTTACGGTTGGCTATGTACGGTGCGAAAGAAGTTCAACATACAGGCGGCTGCCTGGATTCAAACCCAGGGTCTCAGCGGTGCGAGCCAAGCGGCACGGCTCAGGGGTTAGACCATTGAGCAATCTTCAATCACAAATTGGTCAGCCCGGGACACGGAGCCGAGGTGGCTATCTAAGAGATAAAGGGGCTGTTTGTCTTTTTGGGCTGAGACTTCCTTTACGATCCACAATTAAGTCAGTGGGGTTTATTTTTGTCGTTGACAGCGCAGTGCGGAGCTGTGACAACCACAAACGAAGCCGCCGCACCTCAGAATTTAAATATTTATTCATAACGGAGGAATCCGATGAGCAATAAAGCTCTTTTCAAAGATGTGCAGTAGGGGAGGGTCAGAACTTGACAACTACAAACAGTACAAAAACACGATAGGAGTTCCAAGTATAGGAAAAGTAAACACATGTAAATTAACCAATTGTTTTTATCTTGCCAGGTAAAGCCCACTGACCTATTAACTTGTTTTCCAGAAGCACAAATGATACCTCGACAAAGTGGCTTATCACGTGAAATTGGATAGCAGCCAAATAATCTAATTTAATGTTTCCAAATGTGGAGGGGAATACTGGAGGACCCGGAGAAAAAAATCCACGCGACTCCAGGAAGAACACGCAAACTCCAAATATACAGGCATCAGGGTCGAGATCGAACCCTCGAACCTCCTGCATACCAGGCGAGGACGATGACATTACACCACCTGGCAAAGAACACACCTTCCTCGTTGCCATGGAGGTGGCCGACTGGCTCAGAGGGTGGCACCACTGCACCGGCACCAATGAAAATCTGAGATGGATTCCGGCTTTCAGCCACCCGTGATGAACCCGGGTGCCGTGGTGGCTAGGAGATGTTAACTGCCTCGCCTGGTGTACAGGAGGTCGTGGGTTGAATCCCGACCCTGACGCCTGCTGTATATTTGGAGTTTGCATGTCTTACTCCCCGTGGTCGCATAGAATTTTCTCAGTGTCCTCCGGTTTCTCCCTCCTTATTTAGAAACGTGCGTTGAGAGCATTTGGCTGCCATACATTGCCACGTGATGAGCCACTTCGTTGCGCGATCATTTGTGACCAATGTGGCTTCTGAAAACATCATAGCTCAGTGGGTCTTACCAGGTCAAATAAAAAAAATAGTTTATAGTTTAGTTGAATCGAGCGTATCAAGTTGATGGTCGCAACTGGTCACCGATAAATGCACGAAGCTGCGGTGATCGGGTTGACTGCGCTGGCCACCGTGGTTGTGAAACTCCTTACCGCTGGAGATGAATCTCTTGGGTAATGTTGACATACTTAAGTCCCGACAAAAAAGCTTCCCTTTACAAAATGTGTTTACCGACTAGTTGCGTTCCTCTTCGGCGCTTACTTTGCCACCCGGAGAAGTAACGAACTTAGCTTTAACTGACACGAGACGGACAATCTATGTTGATGAAGAGCTATGGTTGAAGTTGTTTCAGAGATCGGGATCTGCCGTACCATCTCCCAGCGTCTTTCTCTGACACAGGGTGCTGCACCACGAGTAGCGAGAGTTCTGAACAAAGCGTTTCTGCATCTCCGTCACAGGATGCCGATGGCACGATCAGCACGGACTTGAGAGACACGAAGACGAATTTCAACGCATCGCGCAAAAAAAAAAAAAGTGTTATTTTTTTTGTTCGCGTCGGAATTTTGCCGTTGAATTGTACGTGGGCACGTGCGTTGAACTTCTCTTGCACCATACGCGGCCAACCGTGCAAAATCAGAGGTGTGGGAAATTCACCGACGCGTGGAAGCCAGCGATGTTGGCAGCGGAGAATGAGCTCTGCGCAATGTGCTCCATGGCAATTACGTTCACTCGGGCCACCATCTATCACGAAGGACGTGTACATCTGGCTGGGGAAGAAAAATACATAACCCCCCCCCCACACACCACCATCTCCCCACAATTAAACAAACGGGAAGCAGCGTGGGGAGCGCCTTGGTCCTGACCGGTTTCTCTTATGAAAAAAATTCAAACGGATCCATTTAACCGAGGTCATAAACCTCACAACGGCAGGAAGCGCTGGGGAAATGCACTCCCCACGATTTCCCCCCTCCTCCTCCTCCTCCCCTTCTCTTTTCTGACCATTTTTACGAAAAAAAATCTCTCTTTTCAACCGGCGTTATGCGGCCAAAAAAATATATGAATCCCAGCTGAACGTCGCGCACCAAAATGCGAGCATGAACTCGCAAAATTATTCCGTCGAGGCCTTATAAAAATTCTTACGAAAACGAATTGAACAAAACAAGCCCCTCAAGTTCTGATAATTGGCTTGAATTATGTCCGACCATGACTCATGTTTACGACTCGTACATGTGCGTGCGTGTCCACGCCCACGTGCATACTCAGCTTCGGAGGTACGTGCATGCATACACTGTGAGTATATTAACACGTAGGCTTTGGCGACCAATTTTATTCATAATAAAGGTTTTTGGGTTTAGATCGCGTTATTTATAAATGTGTCGTAACCCTCCACCACCCGACACGGCCAATCAGTAAAAAAAATGTGTCACGTTGACAAAAGACAAATAGTTCACTGCTTTAGCCCACCGGTGTGTTGAAGAGTGAATCCACAACATTTTCCATTTTTGAATTACCAGCGTTTCGCTGATAGTTACATCCAGGATCATTGGCAAATTGCCCGATGGTACTGCATGTAATTACCAGCGAAACGTCGTACTCAAAAATTGTAAATGTTGTGGATTCACTCTTCAACACACCGGTGGGCTAAAGTAGTGAACTCTTTGTCTTTTGTCAACGTGACACTTTTTTTTACTGATTGGCCGTGTCGGGTGGTGGAGGGTTACGACACATTTAAAAATAACGCGATCTAACCCAAAAACATTTATTATGAACTGTGTATATATATATAATTCGTACAATTTTCTCCTTCGGAGGTATCAGTCAATATGCATGCGCATGCTTGTAACGGCATGAAGGAAACGCGGTGTTTTACTTGTAACCTTAGCGTCACATCTTAACACACCGTTCTCATACGAGCCAGATTCGCAAGATCACGGACGGGAAACTGTGGTTGACCCACCTCAGCGCTTGGATGGGCGACTGCCCATGCATATCAGGTGCTATAGGCTGCTGCGTGTCTACACTTTGGGCAGCAATAGCGCAGCAAAACTCATCGTTGTACTGTACTTCGATGCACCCACACCCGCGCTCCCCGCCTGCGCCACCGCACCTCGCGCTGGCCACAGCGGCGAAGTATGGTTAACGCATTCTCGTTTCCCCCCCCCCTCCACCCTCCTCAGTTATATAAACCAATGTCAAAGCCATCTCTTTGACATTCCTCAGCAAGTGTTTTCGCTGTGGTGGTCCCCACCTGATGAAGGATGCTCGTGTTGCGCCCGAAACGTCGTGAATTAATTTAACTGCTTTTCACTTTTTATTTTTTATTTTATTTTCTTATTATTTTCACCTGCGTGACTTTACCGAAAGAACCAAAGAGTATGGTTAACGCAACCCGCACGAACCCGCATGGCCGTGGGTGGTCCTCATCCAGCGGCGCCCTCACCTATTCGCGTGTACGTCAATTCTGTCCAAAGGTTCAGTCTCGGGTCACAGATAGACGGCCGTCAAGCCGTCCGACAATCAGCGGCGTGGTGCTTACGATGCTTCTGTTGGTGCTCAACACTCCGATGGCAAATGCGGCTCGGGGGGTAGGGGGGGTGGATAAATTGCGCAGGAAATGATGTCGATGTTTATTTATTTTTTGGGGGGGAATATCTGAATTTGAACATCGCGGAGGAAGAGGAAAAAAAACTGGCGTGGGCCGAAGAGGCGGTCAATGACGTTTGGCATCGCCGCTGTTAACGCTCTGAATGTTGACGACGGTCAGAAGTGTTCGTGATTTCGGGGGCTTTTGTAAATGAGTTGTTTTAATGTTTTCTTACGATTATTACCAGTGGGGAGGGGGCTGTACATATATATTTTCATAAACCTAATAAATCTTACACGGTCTCCACGATGCGAAAACATTGCTTCTTTAAAATATGGCCTCTCCATGACCCCCTCCTCCCCTCCCCACACCACTCACCCGCTCTCCCCCCCCCCACCTCCTTGCTTACCCGACACCGGCTATCGCAGCCGGTGTGCTTGTTAGTAAGAAGGCCCTACTGCTGCTGCTGCTGCTGCTAAGCTGCTGCTGCTGCTAAGCTGCTGCTGCGTGTGGGCAATGCCCTGCTGAGCGAGAGCCGTTAAATCAATGGGGAGAAGAAACCTCACGTAGCCACTCGCAGCCTCTCTCTGGCCTCGAGACGACGACGTCCCAGCCTGGACCCCCCTCCCCCACCTTTGTTCTCGAAGGGTCCTCAGCCTGGGAGGTGTTCAGCACCACGCGTGGCATGCAGTGGAGGTCGTCGGGTTCGAGCCCGACCCTGACGCCCGCTGTGTATTTGGAGTTTGCGTGTCTCTCTCTCTCTCTCCATCCCCATGGATTTTTCTCCGGGTCCTCCGGTTTTGCCCCTCCGCATTTAGAACCGACGTGCGTTTAGAGCATTTGGCTGCGATACATTTCCACGTGATAAGCCACTTTCATGGGACCTCCTTTGCCAGTACCAAAATATACTATGAAGGTCTTTTTGGTGTGCCTTTTGGCGTCATCTGGTCGAACACCATATGAGACTAGGTTCTAAAGAAAGCTGTCTCTGGTGTGGACCAATCAGTTTCAAAGACAATGAATAAATTATCAGAGTATTGTTGTTTGTTTGCATTTGACTGCAAGTATTGTGGTTAATGTAAGCATGATTCCTTGCAAAAGGTGTCAGTTTTGTTGCCAGAAAAAAGGGGAAAACCCCTATTAGTAATACGCCACTTTGTTGAGCTATCATTTGTGGCCAGGTCGCTTCTGAAACAGAGCAACGTAGCTCAGTGGGACTCAGCTGGTAACAAAAAAGTTACATCTTTTTTCATAGGTTAAAGAAAATCGCTTCTAAGTTTGACAGATGACGACGATGTTGTTTCCTGTGACGGTCTTGCGTTGGGGTTTTTTTCTCCGAGGTGTTTGTCATTTCGGGGCAATTGTCGGATTTGCTCTGAGACTTAGAGGTTCGCAAGTGGTTTGCTGTACTGAAGACGTTGGGCTGTACGGCTGCATGGGCACTTCAAGACGCTATGAGAGTGGATGTCTTCAAGGGCAAATATTAAGACTTTGAAACACACTGCTTGTGTGACTCAAGCAGTTTACGAGTGCTGATGCCATTGGGGTACGAATCTTAAAAATCGTATTTTTTTTTAAAATATACTGAGATTTTCAGAAGAATTCCATGTTTACACCATTGGAACCTCCTTTGCCAGTCGCAAAATATGATAAGTGCGCCTTTTGGCGTCATCTGGTCCAACACCATGTGAGACTAGGCTCTAAGGAAAGCTGTCTCGGGTGTGGACCAATCAATTTCAAGGACAGTGCACATTATCAGAGTTGTGTTTTATGTTTGCATTCCGACTGCAGGTATTGTGGTCAATGCAAATATGACTCCTTGTAAAAAAAGAAGGTGTCAGTTTTGTTGCCAGATAAAAGGGTAAAAAAATCTATTATCAATTCCATGTTTGGCGTTCATTTGAGAACTTGTAGAGCTCCATTCGCTTTTGCACACGTCACTTCATTTGAGCTTTCTATCGTTCAACTGCGCACCTTCAGGTGAGGTTCCAACGTGGAGCGCAATATCAGAGGGCGTTATTAACACCTTTGTCAGGCCGTCATCGGCTGGGTGTGTCCGGGTCAGCAATCCACGCTTTGCAAACCACCGAACAATGGGCCTCGTCACCCTTCTCCAGTCCTTGCTACTAAGTGCGAATCGGAGATGCGGAACCCTTCCAGCCCGCAACCTTCGATTACCACGGTTGGCTACGTACGGTGCGAAAGAAGTTCAACATACATGCATATTTAAAAGTCTACTCCGGTCTAGCGTACAAAAACACTGCGGTCCACACCTCCGATTAGCACGGTTGGCTACGTACGGCGCGAAAGAAGTTCAACGTGCATATATGTATACATCTACTCCAGTCCATCGTACAAAAAAAACCACGATTCCACGAGAAATGATGGACACCAGAGTCACGGGGCGACGACGCTGGTGCTGCGATTCCCATGGGAACTCTCACGCTCGCGACGCACAACGGAGCTTGTAGGTCTGTAGTAGTAGGAGGAGGGGGGGGGGCGCCGAGGCGAGTGAGCAAGGAAAATTAATAAATTACATAAATGGGAAGCTGTGGGGTGGTGTGTGTGTGTGGGGGGGGGGGGGGTGGATGGGTTGTGTTGGGGGGCAACTCACACCTGTATGGGCCCATCGCGGGGCTCGCACGTGCTCGCGCACGCCGCAGCTGCGGCGCGTTCCAGCGCGCGCTGTTGCCCCACCGCTTATTTACGACAGGGAGCCCACTCTGGACGTGCCACTGAGAACACTTTGGTTTCGGAATGGGGGGGGGGGAGTGGGGGGTGCATAACGACGCCCCCAGCGCACACCGGTTGCACCGGCGCGCTCACCCCTTGGTGTTTTTTTTTTCCCGTCGTCTTCTTCGTGAATTAAAACAAAACGGAAAAGAAACCGGAAAAATTCCGTCGATCGCACGGCGTCACCGCGCCGCTGGCCTAGTGCGCGCGCCGAATGACGGAGCTGCCTTGGGGGGGGGGCGGGGGGGGGGGAAGGCGCCCTCGTCGTTAGTATCACGACTGCTACGGCAAGTGGCAACACGGGGAAGGCGAATGAAGACGATGCAGACGAGCGCGGCGGAAACATGAAAACGAAATGACGCGGAAGGTTACCGCGCGCGTTTAAGCTGCGTCGTTATAAATCCCTGAGTGGCGAGAGAAACAAACAGCGTATCGCCTTCCTCTCGCCGTGCTGCGGGCCGTTATTTATCGGCGTTTTGTTCTCCGCTCTCCGCCAGTGGGATTTGGGAAACATTGAGACTCCTTCCAAACACGCCACCCGCCACCCGCCACCCACCACCCGCCTCCGCTCCCTCGCGCCCTCCCTCTGCAAGCAGTAAAAGAGGAATTTCACTTTATACCGAGTGCCAGGTGGTACTTACAAAATAATTAAACACAACATCTGCTGAATTACACAATCCCATTTCAACGTCCGGTCAATGCGGTGTAACGACCTACGTGACCAGCGGCGCACGGATTCATTGCGTGCCGGTGTGATTTCAGTATTTCCACAATTTCAATAAAATAAAAATTCTTTGTAGCCAAATCAAAATTCTTCTTTGAATTTTCAAATAAAAAAAAACCCATTAAAAAGGGGGGGGGAAACATTTACCGGCTTGTTTTATGGGCCTTCTGATTTTTGGGAACGAATTGGTGCTTTTTATATATATACAGCGGTCAAAAGAGCGGGTTTTATTTGAGTAAGGAAATGCTGAATACTTTCACAAAAGCATGTGGCCGCAGATTGGCTACCAGCTGTGCCTCAGTAGAAGTAACGTAACAGCCGGGACACATTTAGCAATCGCTGGATTTTCGTTCGCTGCAACAATGATGACCGTTGAGTTCCGTACATTTACTTACAAAACCTTTGTATTCATTAATATTAAGTTTACTTCTTTCAGTACACGTTTGCTATTATCAACCTCCAACTCTTCCATTCCAGTAGCTTTCTGAGTTTATGTTCTATGGTTATTTCGGTAAAGTCACGTAGATAGAATAAAAATATATAATAATAATAAAAAGTACAAATAAGGTGAATAAAAAATAATATTCACATTATTTGAAAATAAAGTGAATGAAAAATAATATTCACTTTATTTTCATTTTCATTATTTTTGTTATTATAATTTTTTTCTATCTACGTGACTTTATATATTCATATTCTTGGTTCTTTCGGTAAAGTCACGTAGATGGGAAATAGTTTAATATTGTTATTATTTTATTATTTCCCTTCAACGTCTTTTGTCAACGTGACACATTTTTTTACTGATTGGCCGTGTCGGATGGTGGAGGGTTGCGACACATTTATAAATAACGCCATCTAACCCAAACACCTTTTATTATGAGCACAGAGGAGGTTCAGAAGTCCGCGGTGGGGTTGGATGGGGGGGAGTGGACAGAAACCACCGCCGGGGTTATCGCTGCGTGTGCACCTGTACAGACCGCCGCGAGGGCAGGCAGGTGTCCCTCGCGATGGGCAGTGTGACCCCAGTGTGTGCCCGGCACGAGCTGTGTCTGTCTCGCCGCCGGGTCTTTGTTGTGCTGTTGTTTTGGTAACGCTTCGCCAGGACGCCGGCCACAGCGCACTAACGCCTTGTACCCTGGCACGGACTTAACAGCCTCGTGGAAAGATGTGGACAATCGGTGACTCCTGTCCTCGCCGGCGAACACCATCAAAGCGAACTTTTTGTGTTTATTGCTCCGAGAGATTTTCGAGTCGTCGTCCTTCAGAGAACCCCCCCCCCCCATCATCGCCACGGCAGGGACGACGCGGTACCTGAACACCCTTCACCGCCCACAGGGTTGGGGATTGATAGGACGAGGGAGTGGTGTCCGTTCCCAATTAACAGACCCCCCCCCCCTTCCGCGTATCCCGCCTGTATTGGGTTGCGCGATCGGGTCGGTTGATGAGTCACTTTATAGAGGCGGGGCGGAAGGGGGGTACAGTTGGAGGCGTTGGGGGTGCTGAGGGTGCTGAGGACGTCTACGATGCAGCGATGACATCGACTCGTGCACAGAGGTGCCGGGTGGATTATTACATCGCAGGATCGTATAAGATGGTGGCGACGGTTTGGGGTGATCTAAACCACCAGCAGTGGATTGATCATGGCTGGTGATGAAGACAGTGAAAAAAAAGTATTTAAAGCACTGTCAAACATGATTGAAAAAAAAAATCTAAATCGCACATGATGTACAGATGTAATAAAGCAAAAACATGAAATCCAGTTTTTTGGCAAAAAAAAAAAGCGAGTTTGAACAATGCCATGGTTAGCTGTCTTTGCTTGACAGCTGGAAAAAAAAAAACATCGGGCGCTTTTTCTTTTACCTGGATTGCAGCTTTCGAACATCGAGGGTGACAAAAAAATAACAAAGTACGAGTTGAATTCTTTTCCATAAAATTCTGAATCTCACAGCATGCCAGTAGAAGGTCCAAATACCTTAACAGAATTGTTTTAAAGTAGAATACACTGCAAAGGCCTAACAGCTTCGCTTAGAAAAAAAAAACTTACAAAGACAAAGATCCTCCGTGTAGCCTTAACAGCCTGTTGGGGCAAGTGCTATTAACGCGCACCCGATGAAGGCTGGGATAGCACACGAGGGGGTGGGTAGCCAGGATCACGCCTTTCTCTCCCAAGTGGCAATTGTTACACCTTTGTACCAAGTACTCATTTAAGGCTGAGTCGACCTAGGGGAGGCCAATGACCGGTTCATATATTCGTCACGGTGGCGGAATGTTAACTACCTGGCCTGGTATACATGAGGTCGTGGGTTCGATCCCGACTCCGACGCCTGTATATGTGGAGTTTGCATGCGTCTCTCCCCGTGGGCGTGTGGATTGTTCTCCGCCTCTTCCCGTTGTCCCCTCCACATTTAGAATCAACTTGCGTTTAGAGTCTTTGACTGCCATACATTTCCACGTGATGAGCCATTTCGTTGAGCTATCATTTGTGGCCAGGTCACTTCTGAAGAAGAGCTACATAGCTCAGTGGACCTTAGTTTTTAATCACCGATGTTGGCCGTCAGTGGCAATCGAACTCAGGTCGCCGGATTCTTAGCGCAGTGCGCTAACCGCTACACTACCGCTCCCCACACACACAGACACGGACGCACACACGCACACATTGTACTGTAAACATTCGCGTTATTTTTTCGTGCCAGCGTTCAGAGTATGAGAGTGAACGTGCCAAAGAAAGCACAGCCATTGCGGGTTCAGCAAAGTTATTTTCTTACTGCAGATTTATAATGAAAAGTTGTTTGGTATTTTGTGTTTTATTACGGCATTTAATACAGAATAGAGCATTTTTTAAAACACATCAATCTGGATTTTTAAAAAGAGGGATTATGATTTTCACTGTTGATCTCGAGTCGAAGCACAATATTTAAACAAGTATAACTTTTTCCGGCGTTTAAGAAAAGCTGAACTTTACGTACATTTCAATAAACATGGGGCCGCGAGCGATGCGCGATCCTGACTTACGTTAGCGGCGCGCGCCAAAATTCTGTTCAAGTAACAAATTTACGGCGCAAATGGCAGGGTCGCCGTACAGAAGCGGGCATCTCTCCTGCGCCCAGACACGTTACACATCCTCGCAGCATTCGAGCAGCGGTTAGCCGTGACCTTTGCACTTAAGGTGCATGTCGGGTGACCCAGAGTGCGGGGGTTTTGAGGACCGCACACATCCCCGAAACTCCCAACCCAGATGGGCTGCAAGGTGGCCAGGAGATGTCGGTACGGCGAGCGGGTTTTCGAGTCCATCCGTGAAGAACATTGTATGTGTGTGTGCTACCCTCTCGATTTCGTGGAATGGTAGTGTAGCGGTGAGCCCGTTGCACGAGTTCGATTCCCGCTCATGGGCAACGCCGGTGACGATTATTTTCACCGGTCCGGGGCCTTCCGTAGGTCGACTCGGCCTCAAATGAGTACCTGGTGCGATGTGTGAACATTGCCACTGGTGAGACAAAGTGGGCCCGGCGTGGTGTTGGCCACCCACCACCTCCTATGCCGTTTCGGCCTTCATAGGTGCTCGCCAACAGCACTTGCCCCAACAGTCTGTTCAAGGCTATAATGTGGGATTTTGCCTTTGTTTATCCTCCCATTTCCGTCCGTGGGTTTCCTCCCACGTGCCAAACTCTCACGAATGGTGGGATGGTGCCTGTGTGTCTGTGCGTCTGTCTCTCTCTCTCTACGCGCGTGTCGAAATTCTTCCGCACCGTACGCAAGCCCGACCGTGTCGGGTCGGAGGTTGGGCGAGAGAGAGCGAGTTCGAAGGGGGGTGGTGGTGGGGGGGGGGAGAGAAGCCGGTGGAGGTGTCAATGCCGGCTCCATCTAATCCCGAAACTCGACAACCCTTGACCTCCGAGGAAGTTAGCAGAGCGGGGGGGGGGGGGCATTTAAACAACAACAACAAGAGCAAAACACTCCCCCCACTCCCCCTCCTCCTCCCCCCAGCTTGGCGGATTTGTTGCAGGCGCCGTGAAGCGCCGTTGATGGGAAGGGGCCACTGGCACGAACGGCACGAGGCTGGGGTAGCGCAAAGGAAATGCAAATAAACGACGACGACGACGAGAAGGAGGAGAAGTATAAGGAGGAGGCCACCGTTGGAGATGTGCGTGGGGCCAGTGGTGGGGGAGGGTCGGGGAGTCGGTGGGGGGGGGGGGGGCAATGTTTAAAACGCGAGGGAGTCGTGGGGGGGCGTAGCGGTCAGCTCTGCGCTACGAACCCGGCCACCCGAGTTCGATTCCAGTTTCACGGGCAACACGGGTGACGATTAAACAGTGTCACAAACACACTTTGCTTTTGTGACCAGGAGAGTGATAATTTGAAATGTACCTATTTTCAACTTCGAAAACGTGGTGTGCATTTGTGTCATTCCTTCACGTAAAGTCTTGGTCACAGAAGCAAAGTTTGTGGGGAATAATATCCATTTTCTATACTTGTGAGGTGTAATCAATTAGAAAATAATACTTACTTCCCAGGTACAAAAATCGTATTACACAGTGTTATCTGAACCGGTCCGGGGCTTCCCCTAGGTCGAGTCAGACTCGGATGAGTACCTGGTGCGGTGTGTAAACATCGCCACTGGGGAGACAAAGGCGGCCGGGCGTGGTGCTGGCCACCCACCCCCTCGCGTGCCTTGCCAGCCTCGCGAAGAGCACTCGCCCCAGCAGTCTATCAAGGCTATACGGGGGATCTTCATCTTTGTCTCGCTGTTCACCACAACGAGTCCTCTCTCCCCCTCCTCGAGAAGAGCCGCCCAGACATTGTTTTTGGCCCAAGCAGCACATCCCACTTGAACGTACTCGGCAACAGCCAGACCAAACAATCACCGTAATGGAATCATCTGGATAGAGTTACATCCAGCACCAACCCTCCCGCCCGACCCACATTCACTTTTCTCCTCCATCACCGATATCAAACCGAAATCGTCTTTACTGCAGTTCGAGGAAAAGGAACTTCTTCTTCTGTCGAGTTCGAAAGTTAGAATTCTTTCTTGAAAAAAATAAAAATCCTCTTTTCATTTTTTTTACCCTCTGACAATTGTCTGTACAATTGTACAATTGGCATCATTTCATGCAATCTAGATTGAAACACTAATTTCTTTGAGAACTGCTTTTTGTGTTTAGCTTGTTGTTGGCTACTTACAGCGCGAAAGAAGTTCAACATACCGTACATACATACTTGAGATGAAGGCATTGCACCACCTTGTGTCAGAGAACGGCCCAAGAAGGTGAATTCTCATAACTCCTTGCGTTTGCTATCAAATGTCTCATTATCCAAGACGCTCAACCGATTTGATCCCCACTTCATCCAGTTTCAATCGGCCTCCTCGGTCCACCTTCCATCCGCGGCGAGGGGACAATCCTCGACAATGGCACCAGGAGTGGGGAGCGGTGGCGCAGTGATTAGCTCGGTTGGCTAAGTACGGCGCGAAAGAAGTTCAGCGTACAAGCATACATCATCTGGGTCCCGAGATTTCTGCCACCGCTGAGCAACGATCCGACTGGACGAGCCCCTACGCTGAGCAGCAGTTTACGGGATCGTCCCACCGCTGTGAGCCACGGGAGTTTCTGTCAGAATCAGAAGCGGAATCTTGATTAGGCTGGATGAATCCGATGGGCTGTGAAGCTCTTTATCATTGACGTCAATCAGGGGCAGGTAAGTAAGCTACAACAACAAAAAACAATTAAAAAAACACGATAGGAGTATAGGAAATGTGAACACAAAGCGTCGCCTTGACCTCAGCCTTGTTGACACTGTGGGCGCCGTGGCTGCCAGTGGTGACCTTTGCCGACCTCTGGGTTGTCACAGCCAGAGGGGCCTTAAGCACGGCTGGCATAGGATGGACAAGATTGTGGTGCCGGTCACGTAACGACTGCTGAGGTCACGTCAGTAGGCGTGTTAATAATCCGCACGAAGGGCACACGTTGTATACACATGCACGGAGCGTATGTGTCACGCGTTGACCGAAACGTTGTTTTGATGAGAGAAAAAAACACACACTTTGTGAAGGTCATTTTTTGCAAGCCATTGGTATTCAGCCAGAGTCCATCACATCTCACTTCCCGTTTAATCATTGATGGCAGAAACCCCAGATACAAACCCCAGGATCTTAGCCACTCAAAACTCCTCTGGGGCGTTACTCTTTGCTCAATATAAATTATTTCCATTTTCTCCAGTGCGCCTCATTAATAATCATACTTCTCATTAAATAATGCAATTCATAGAGAATTTTAGATACAGAGAAACCTCAATGTAACTATTCTCCAGTGTAACTGACCAAATAGAATTTTAGATCTTGATTTGAAGCTTTCGTGACTGCAGGAATCCATACTCTTTGGTGCTTTCCGTAAAGTCACGTGACTTTACCGAAACATTCTAGATTTGAAGCTTTCGTGACTGCAAGGATTCATACTCTTAGTTCTTTCGGTAAAGTCACGTAGGTAAAAATGAAATTAAAATTAATAAAAATTAAACAATAAAAATCACGACGTTTCGGAGGCGGAAGCTTGTGTTGCCTCCGAAACGTCGTGATTTTTATTGTTTAATTTTTATTAATTTTTATTTCATTTTTACCTACGTGACTTTACCGAAAGAACTAAAAGTATTTACCGAAAGAACCAAAGAGTATAATTTTAGATTTTGGGAATATCACTCGAGTGTCTGGGTTTGTAGAGCACGCACAAAGTCAGAGATCCCCACATCGCCCTTAATAGATTGCTGGGCCAAGTGCATCTATGAAGGTTGGCACGGCACATTAGGGACGTGGGTGTCCAGCAGCAATGACCTCGACCTGCTGAGTGCTGAAGTGTACACCGCACCGAACCGGGTACTCGTTTTGAGGCTGAGTCGAGCTAGGGGATGCCCAGGATCGGTTCAGATGTTCTTCACCGACTGTGAGTGGGAACGGAACTCGGGTTACCGGGTTCGTGGTGCAGTGCGCGAACCACTCGCCCATTGGAGCACATGCACAAGACAAAAAGGTCCCCCGTTGTAGCCTTGACAGACTTTTGGGTGCAAGTGCTGTTCGCGATCACCTACGAAGGCCGGCACAGCACACGAAGGGGCGGGTGGCCAGCACGACGTTTACAGACCAAACCAGGCACTCATTTGAGGCTGAGTCGACCTAGGGGAGGCCCAGGAATCGGTTCATATAATCGGATTGCCGGGTTCGAAGTGCAGCGCGCTAACCGCTGCACCACCGCTCCCCGCGTGCACACGCGCTCACGCACACGCGTACACAGCAACCCCTCTGTCGCCCTCACCAGGGAGGCACATATCTTGCAATCAGCGAGATCATCTCATTCTCGATTTGTTTTGGTGAGACGGCGCCCGTTGTCTTTGAAGGCGTCCAAAGTTATTGTTTGCATAAAACGACCCAGAAAAAAAAAGCATTCGGTGCAAGCTGTCCCATTCAACGTATTTAAGCAAAAATAAACCGCGCGCGCGCAGTTGAAACGAACGCGGAGGGGCCGTTCGTTTTGACTTCCCCACAACCTCACCCCCCCTGCTCTCCCTGCAACCCCATCGTCCGCTTTAAGTGAACCGCTAATGGCATTGTAAATACAGTTCCTCAACGTCGCATCGGGGGAGGACAATTCGGATGGAATTACTGCGGAGTTATTTTTTTTGTAAGTGCTTCAGGATTCTCATCTTAAGTGGGGTTTGTGCATTAAACAATGTTTTAACTGCCACAGCCGCGGTGATGCCCGCGGGTTATTAACGTGGAAGTGCACGTGCATCGACCGCAGAAGTAAACGTCGTCTGCGATGTAGTTTTCCACGATACGATATTACATTTGGCGATTATCGCGATATTATTTGCCCTTTAAGGATGCAGTTGTTTTTAACCTTTTTATCTTATCCGGGGTTTTTTTGCGCTTTGCTGTACTTCAAGCTAGAATAAGATGTCAAAGGTTGTTCGACTTAGGTTTTCATGACATTAGCCTGCCTTAAGTATCATAATGCGTGCAACTTTGCAACCGATAACGCTTATACTAATGGACATTAGGAATTACGTGAATTTTGAAAATGATGGAATGTGACCGTCACTGTATCCCGAAAATCTATGACAAAGCACTCAATTAATGAACTCTAAAATCACGAATGTAATTCACGTTTGAACTTGGTGATTAAATTCGTGAGACCTTAAGTTACGTCGATTGAATCCTATAAAAAAAAAACAAGACGTTTCCGAACATTTGAATGAGCAGCGTTGTCAATCACCGCGACACGAAAACATTTTGCAAAACGGACGATGCGATGATCGCGCATCTCACGTCGTCAGATTGCAGGTCGCGGCATCGCAGCAGACCTCGCAAAGAGATCTTGGGAGACCAGGCCACACTTTCCCGAGGGCTCCCACTCTCCCACCCGCTCGCCCACCCATTCGCTCGCTTGCCCGCCTGGTCTCGCGCCCGCTCACCTGCCCGTTCACTCGCCCGCCCACCCACTCGCTCACCCACCCGCTCACCCACCCGCTCGCCCACCCGCTCGCCTACCCACTCGCCCACCCGCCCGACTCGCCCACAAGCAGCTCCCACAAGACAAAACGCTACCGCTTTCCCATCCATGTTTTGGAAAAGTATCGTTCGCCAGCGGGGGGAGGTGTTGG
Organism: Lampetra fluviatilis; assembly: GCF_964198595.1. Taxonomy (NCBI): domain Eukaryota; kingdom Metazoa; phylum Chordata; class Hyperoartia; order Petromyzontiformes; family Petromyzontidae; genus Lampetra; species Lampetra fluviatilis. Next base: position 28,407,765 of record NC_136278.1, on the reverse strand, counting down.
ATGATTTTGTAGTTGTTGTTGTTGTTGCGTGTGCCACGCGCTGAAATTTCGGTCAAATTCTTTAGATGCTGAACGTATGACAAAATATGTTTATAATCTGAGAGCGTGTTCTCCACGACTGTAGTCATTTTAACTGAACCGTTGTGAAATGTTTTTTTTATATATATATAAAAGAACCCCACTCACCGCACAGTCTCTAACTGCACAGCACATGCCTCTGATTTATTTATATTTTTCCACCTTTTGGCACGGCCTTGTCAACCACATGCGTGGCCGAGCATCGGCCGAAGAATGATTTGACGCAGGACGGCAGAATCCTTTACTTATGGGTGTACCCATGTACGTGTGTGCCCTGTGTGTGTGTGTGTGTAAAAGGTAAAGGTGCAGCCCTGCAATTCCTCGCTCGCACCACTGCTGGCGGAAGGGTCTCCCACTAGCGGAGAACCCCTCTCGGGGATATATTGGCCTACTCTTCCATGCTGGCCACGCATCTGGGAAGACGAGCACCTACCCACACTTTACCCCACCACACGTCACCTGCCGATCTACTTGACCGCAGTGGTACCCATTTATTCTGCAGTGTGGGTAGAATCCGTGGGAGATTCTACAAACTTGCCCTGCGGGGACATGGAAATATCAAGGGCGTAGCCATGGAGTCTATATTGGGGGGGACCAAATATCGCAGGGGGTCTGGGGGTCTCCCCCCAGAAAAAATTCTAAATTTGAAAACTAATTTCCTGCCATTTCCTGCCTAAAATCTTAAAAAATTCACAAACACATGGGATGGACTTTTTATTTATTTTTTACAATAATGTCTAATAGTGTAGTGTATTACATTGCTCTGTTTTATTTTGTACCTTTTCTTGTTTCATTGTATGTAATGGCAAAGATTAGGGATTAATAACGTACAACCATAACCACAATCATATAAACAGAAATCTATTTTATAGCAATATATTGGGGGGCGGGACATTTTGAGCATATTTGAATTTTATAATTACGGCCTTGAGAGAAGAAACCGGCGGCCTCTGAGGATTGCAAGTCCAGCGTGTTAACCACTCCAGCGATGTGCGGTGTGCGTGCGTGTACGTTTATACACGCGTGTCGGGGAGTGGTAGTGTAGTGGTTAGCGTGCTGCGCTATGAACCCCGTGACACGAGTTTGATTCCCGCTCACAGCCAACACATCGGTGACGAATGTTTGAACCGGTCCTGTGTCTCTTGAGTACCCGGTGCGTTGTGTAAACATCAGCACTGGGGAGACAAAGGTGGCCGGGCCTGACGCTGGCCACCCACCACCCATTCGTGCGCAGTGCCGGCCTTAATTTCTGCTCGCTAACAGCACGTGATCTCACGGTCCATTAAATGTTATCTGAAGATCTTTGTATTTATTTATATCAGATTTGTTCCGCAGATGCACTTTGAGCAGGCGCATTTAGAATATATTCTTTCTCTGGTCGTAACAAAAACGAAAACTATGAACATTTTTATTTTATTTTACGAGGTAAGGCCCACTGAGCAAAAGAGCTCTTTTATCAAAAATGACCTGGATACAAATGATAGCTCAACGAAGAGGCTTATCGTGTGGAAACTTAAAGCAGCCAAATGCGCTCGAACGCACGTTGACTCTAAATGTGGAGCGGAAAAAACCGGAGGCCCCGGAGAAAAATGCCACGCGATCACGACGAGAACATGCCAACTCCAAACACACAGCAACAGTCAGGGCTGCGATCAAACTCACGAATCCCTGCATACCCGGCGAGGGATTTAACATCGCGGGGAAGGGGGATGTTGTTGGATCTGCGGCAGTTTTGCGGTGTTGGCACCTCAGTATGCGGAAGACCCACAGCGAGCCGAGCCTGATACCGCAATTACCAGAGCATCGAGCCCATGGCATGAGCTCACCGCGCAGACGCACGGCCACTCAAGCAAACAAACAGCAAAGCACCCGCTTGCCAGCAGTCGCGCACACACGCAAAAGACAAAGATCTCCCAGTGTAGCATGTAATAGACTGCTGGGCAAAGTGCCGTTAGCGAGCACCAAATGAAGGCCGGCACGGCACACGAAGGCGTGGGTAGCCAGCAACCACGCCCGGCCGCCTTTGTCTCTCCAGTGACGATGTTTACACAGGTACTCGTTTAGGGCTGAGTCGACCTAGGGGAGGTCCAGGACCGGTTCAGATAATCGTCACTGCCGTTGGCCGTGTGCGGGAATCGAACTCGGGTCGCCGGGTTTGTGGCGCAGCGTAGCGCTAACCGCTGCACACAGATGCGCGCTCACACACAACCGCCAATGTTTCGTTTAAACAAATAGTGATTAAGAATAAATAATTTGTACGCTTCGTGGTTTAATACGCCGAGATACGTACGTGCAAACATTTCTTCCCATCAATTTTGCCCATGTTGTATTTATTGGAGATGTGTCTGTGTGTGTCTCTCTGTATGTGTGTACGTCTGTGTGTGTGTATGTGTGTGTGTCTTTGTCCGACAAAACAACCCCCTACCTCCTCGCGGTGCCGGACGGGCAACGCTGTCGTGGACAATGCTGTGGGGGGGATGGCCAATGCCGAATGGCCTCTCCCCTCATGGCGTCTGTGACCACCACAGTGGCTAAACGGGGGCTCTGGACGGGTGCAAGGGGCTGGTAACCCCTCCACCTTCAATAAATTACCACTAAACCACGACTGAAATATTTAACTAATAAGCTTGTGCCGGAGGCCCCGGGGGGACAGGCGTCTATGACGTCTCCTGGCCAAACTCCGAGTGGGAAGCCTGTGTAGATTCAATGGTAATACGTTGTCTCAGAGTGTTTACACAACCGTCGGTCCTGGCCTCCCCTAGGTCGACTCAGCCTCAAATGAGTACCTGGTGCGGTGTGTAAAATCATCGCCACTGGGGATACAAAGGCGGCCGGGCGTGGTGTTGGCCACTCACCCCCTCGTGTGCTGTGTCGGCCTACATAGGTCCTCGCTAACAGCACTTGCTTGCCCCAACAGTATGCTAAGGCTATCGGGAGATCTTTGTCTTTGTCTTAACTAACAGCCATCTTATGAATATCATTGATGAAATTAATATTACGCACGAAAATAAATACGGATGTTTGTATCATGATAACACAATCATAACAACACAATGTCTCGCACAGTTATTTCATAGGAGACCACACAAAAATTAAAAAGCGCCGTTACCCAAAGCGTTGACTATTGTATATATGTTTTCCTTTGAAGCAATATTCTTGACGAATATGTTGAGTTTTGTTACCAAGTAAAACTTTTTTTTCTTTTACCATTGAAGTCCCACTGAGCTATATAGCTCTTTTCAGAAGCGACCTGGCCACAAATGATAGCTCAACCAAGCGGCTTATTATCACGTGGAAATGTATAGCAGCCAAATACGCTAAACGCACGTTTCTCAATGTGAAGGGAAAACCCGGAGGACTCGGAGAGAAACAAAAATCCACGCAAGCACGGACGGAGTGAGGTGCAAACTCCAAATACACAGCAGCAGGCGTCAGGATTGGGATCGCACCCACGACCTCATGCGTACCAGGCGAGGGAGTTAACATCTCACAACCGCGGTGCCCTCTCGCCGCTGGTAACTAACAATTTTTCCCGTGAGAATTAGTTTTTTATATATTTGTATTGAAGATTGCAAATAGCGAGACTCCAGCCCCAAGTGCCACACCTCAGCCCTCGCTCTGTGATCCCCTGAGTCCTGGCTGCTTCCAATGTTGATTTTGTTGTTGTTGTTGTTATTGTTGTTGTACCCACCACAAAAGTATATCACCTCTGGTGGCAGTAGCTCTCTCGATACATTTCCTCTTGCCTCGGCAGTCCGCCTGCTGTATTGTTTCACCTGAGGACGATGGCTTGTGTTGCTATCGAAACGTCGTGATCTATTCTGTTTCTACCTACGTGACTTTAGCGAAAGACTCAAAGCGTATGGATTCCTGCAGTCACGAAAGCTTAAAATCGAGATTGTTGTTGTTATTGTTGTTTTGATTTAAAGCTTTCGTGACTGCAGGGATTCATATTATTGATTATTTCGGTAAAGTCACGTAGAAGAAAAATGTATAAAATAATAAAAAATATAAAAACAATAAAAATTCTCACGACGTTTCGACTGCAACACAAGCAATCATCATCAGGTGTGAAATCTACAGAAATATTATTTTTTATATTTATATTACTTTATTATTTCCCTTCTACGTGACTTTACCGAAAGAACCAAGAATATGTTATTGTTGTAATTGTTGTTGTTATTGTTGTCGTTGCTTGTACCCGTTCAGTGTGTTGAAGGGGCTCAGCGGTTCTCCACCGAGGTTCCACTGACCTTGATTGAAACGTAGTGACGCTCGTAAATATTCCGCTCCACACAACTGGACGCGTTCCATCAATTTAGCTGAATGATGAACGAATATATAAAAAAAACTAATTCGGTCAACTCTAGATTGTCTGCCGTAACGGTAGACAGCGAGATAGGAGGTGGCCCGATAAAAATATAAATTATAATGCAAAACATAGGTACATGTGGCTATTAACGCACACGTGATATGGGCACAGTAAAACAGTGTGACACACCTCTGCCTGTATCGCTTCTTGAAGTAGTCACGTGGGCGTCGGGGTCGCTGACCTCTTGACGAGGGAAGAGCAGATAATGATTAGCAAGCCACGTGCTCGACACGTCTGCTCTGCGGTTGGGGTACAACCGAGGGTGGAGAGTTCACGAGGAAGAGCGAGTTGGCTATTGAGTGAGCGCATCACACACCGGTGTGACTAAGTTCGCAGAGTAAGGGGCACGGATAGGCGCGGTTCATCCGGCTGTCCGGACCATCAGCCCATGGATGAGAATCTTTATTTATAACTGGAGGAATCCGATGAGATATAAAGCTCTATTAGACAGATTTCCCAGTAGGGCAATCGAGAGCTCGCTGTGTTTAAAACATACGTGAAAAAAGAAAGAAGGGGATAAAAACCTAAATACATTTTTTTTCTATAAACAACGCTGCAGCACCTTCAGGCAGACGTTAGGCAGAAGTTGGGCAGACGTTAGACAGCACCCCACGCTCGGCGTTGATCGATGAGATTTGGCAGGAGCTTATCGACGCGCCTGCCACCACCGCCGCTGCCGCTGTTGTTGTTGTTGCTGTTGTTGTTGTTTTCACATTTGGTGCCGCGGCGTTTGTGCAGTCACCGCGTCGGTTTTGGAAAAACTAAAACAAATTTTCGCACGGCAGCCCGCAACAGGTACACACAACCCCGGTCCAAGCCTCGGGGCCATCCGCGGCTGAGATCTCCATCAGCGGGAAAGCGACAGGATCGACTCGCGCCTCGTGATTATTTTCACAAGAACATTTCTCACCCACCCCGACCCAACGCTACCCCCCCCCCAACTCTCACCCAACTCCACCAACGAACGTTCCAGGAATAGACTCGAGACGCATCATCTTCTCGGTACGAGTTCCCCCCATCCACCACCACCACCACCCCATCCGCCTCGTGGGGATATGCAGCGCTCGCTTCGCTTGATTTTTCGAAGAAACGTCGTGGTAGGCGCCCCCGGGGCGCGCTAAAGCGAACACGGAGCCGTCCTCTCGGCGCTCGAGATGAGTACCTGCAGGGACGCAGCTGCAGTCCTTCACGAGAACTAGCGGGCGTCATTGAGCAAACAACTCCTGGGGGTTTGTTGCAACTCAATTAAAGAGGAATGCCGCCGCACGCAGCGAGCGAGCGAGCGCTGTCACGCGTACGGGATAGGAACTTTTAAAAAAATATATATATATTTCGCGCGTGCTTCTGCACAAGACGAGAAACACCGCCCCGTGAGCTTTTCGGCCGAGAATGTTTAACAAACAACGAGCGGGGTGGGGGGGGGGGAGGCTTTTAAAATCGAGCCCGCAGATTATAATTATCGCTGCGCCACCGCCATTAATTTTGAACGTGGAGTTTAGAGCGGAGGTTATTTTCGCAAACGTGCACGCGCGTGCCCCCCTCCCATCTTGATAAAAGCCTGCCAGCGGACGTCATCGTTCGGGGCTGCTCGCTCATGGGGGGCTGGCGCGACACCGATTCACAATTAGCCACATTCTGCGTTCAGAGTGCTTCATGTCAGAGAGGGCTGTTGCGAGCTAGCCGCAGTTCGCCGGCTGAAAGAGATGCGCAAGTTTGTGAACCCTTACCCATTCCGATGACGTGCGCGCACGTTTTTTTCGATGATGTCATCTTTAGCGGTACGTCTTCAGGTCGGGGAGACGTTACCGAGGCTCCCACAAGGCCATGCGGGAAGGCGTGCGGCGCAGTTTGACGGCAGCTATCATAGGGTGTGGGTCGTGTCGCTACAGTTCTCTGTGGTGAGAACAATGTCTACGCCTCTCTAAATAAAATTTACGCTAAAGCACTCAGTCCCGTGTGTTCATATACCTTGCCTGGTATGCAGGAAGTCGTGGTTTTAATCCCGATCCAGACCGTGACGCCTGTATATTTGGAGTTTGCATGTTCTCCCCGTGGTCGCGTGAATTTTTCTCTGGGTCCTTTGGTTGTTCCCTCCACAATTTAGAATCGACATCTCGCGTCTAGAACATTTTGCTGCTGTACATTTCCACACGATGAGCATCTTCGTCGAGGAGATCATTTGTGGCCAGGTCGCTTCTGAAAAAGAGCTATACAGCTCAGTGAGCCTTACCTGGTAAAATAAAAAAAATAAAAAATATATTTGCTCAGTGGTGGCTCAGCTTTTGATTCGTTTGTGTAAAACAGGGGGACGTTGCAAGGATCTCACGGGACCGCCCAGTGGCTTTCCGCACACGTTGAGCAAGTATCTGGCTCCCGCACGCGCCGTGTGCCTGCTGGTGCGGAGTGAGCCATGGAAAGTGGACGCAGAAGTGGCCACGGCAGCCCCAGCGTGGCCAAGCGAATGAAGTAAACTCCCATTCTCCCGAGGGCTACGGGAGGAGGAGGAGGAGGGGATGCTGACGACAGCGATCATGAACGAGAGGCTCAACTTGATGGCACCCACCAGACCCCGACGTCCTCGTGGGTGCCCGACCATCGTCGGTATCGCAATAAAAAAAAAATATCAAAGCATCTCGTTAAATGGAAGCTTGGTCCAAAAAGTCCCGTGACACCTGTGCACATAAAATAACCCGACACAGTGGCATGGGCCCTGGTGCGAGGAATAAAATAGGGCCCTCCACCCCGTGTTCAATTTCCCCTCCAATCCCATGGGTCTCCGGTGCAGTTGCACCGACTGCGCACTCGGCAGCTCCGCCGCTGAACCGGCAATAATGAATCGCGCATTAAGGGCGGACAAATTACACCACGCGCAGCATGCCACGTCCCCTACACGTGCTCGGAGACCTCATTTTGAATGGCCCCAAGCCACCGCCAACTTCTATTTGATGTTGGAAACGTTGCGGCTGAGCTCAGAGGGCCACCGCACGCCCCCCCCCGCCTGCCGCCCCCACCTTCAACCTGCGCCATTCTCTACGAGAGGGCCCCCCGGGTCGTCTGGGCACGCGGCGCGACGTCTGGGCACGCGGCGGAGAGCCGCTTCGGGAAAAGCGCGCCTCTCGCACGCGCGGCGGCGGTCCTCGTCATCTCGGGACCGTGTCCAAGAAGCACCGCCCGTCTGCCGCGTGGCGGCGGGGACGATCTTTTGGCCGTAACAGGTTTGTGAAAACGGATTCGGCCGCGATCGTTTCGCCTTGTCATGCCGCCACCTCATACCAGCCGCGGCCAAGAGGCAGAGCACGTGGCGAGCTCGTGCCAGGGCCCCATTTTTTATTTCCGCGGTTTTGGCGAGCGGCGTGGAAGGGAGGGTGCGGTGGGGTGGGGTGGTAGTGGGGGGGGCATTCTCTCCTTTGACAAAAATGTTCTGTAGATGGTCCGATGGAGCCCGGCACACGGCCGCATCGAAGACGGCTAAGAAGACGTCGGTGATTACCGGGCTTGGACCAGAAGCCAGGCGGACGTGTTTGCTTCGCGGGAGGTTGGGCGAAGTAGTCTCCGGCTGAGCGAGGTTGTCGCTGTGATGCATGTGCGTGTGCACGTTAAACTTCTTTCGCGCCGTACCAAGCCGACCGTGCTAAACGAAGGTGCGGGGGGAAGGGCAACACAACTGCGCGTTCCTGTCTAGGTGTGCGCGTAATGTACCGCGACGCGTTCGTGCGCGAAGTTAAACAACTCGTGGTTGGCAGAAGGGGCTGAAAATATTTCGCCACGACCACCACCAACAACCACCACCACCAACAACTACAACAGGAGATATCGCCACTGGGCACTAACCGACAGTGATGTCACCACGGCGCCGGGCTCGCTGTCCTTTGAGGCCAGTGCGTTATTAGCAAACACCGCTCAAAATGTTTATTTTTGGTGTTTGAACATTTTAACAACCGTTTTATTGCCAGAAAGGGCAAAAACCTATTCTTATTTTTGTTCAACACTTGCCCTATAATTGAGAACGTTTATTTTGGCAGTATTCCTCTTGAGCAGCGACAGAGATGACCAAGCAGGGGACCGTGAGTTATACTGGTAGGAACCTCCTGGTTACACCAGCCCACAGGGGATTATTGTGTCCATCCGTCCGTCGTGCATCCAAAAATAGGAGGGGTGGGACTGGGTGGAGAGGAGAGGGTGGGGAGGGGCTGGGTGGGGAAAGTGCGGAGGGTGGGGAGGGGCTGGGTGGGGAGGCTGGGGCGGCGGAGGGTGGGAAGGGTGGGGCTGGGTGGGGAGGGGCTGGTCACCCCGTGGTGCCCTTATAAAACTCAACGTTTAACCTACTCACGCCGGCTTGTGCCCGCCCTCACAGTCGGCCATATTTGCGGAATACACCACGCCGCCGTTGACCCTGGCCATTGACAGAGCAACCCAACGTTCCTACCAGCTCCCTCCGCAGGAATGTGTTTGTTGATGGTGTCTTTTTAACGACGGGCCTCCTTGAAAAGTCTGAAATTTTGACAGAACGCTCCGCACTGTTTATGGCTTTCAATTACGTTTCTTTTTTCCCATTTTTACTGGAAGAAAAAAAGCTAAACATTTTTTTAACGCGAAACGACGAAAACACATGTTTCCGCATATTCATCGCTTAGCTGGTGTGAGCAGCGGGGCGTGCGCGTATTGTTCTCAACACTTGCTGTAGTTACTGCGTCAGAGTGAAACAACGTTCGATCGTGTGCAAGTGGCATTTCTTTTTTTTTTCTTGTTTCGAACTGGAAACCGATGTCAAAAAATGAAACATCTGCCAAAGTAAGCCGAATCATAAACTGGAGCAAATGTTTCTGCCCTGAGCTCTGCCCTTGGCGATCGCAGTCGCGATGATATCTTGGCAATCGAAGTCGCAAGACCTTGGTAATCGCAGTCACGATACCTTAGTAATTGCGGTCGCGTTACCTTGGCAATCGAAGTCGCGTTACCTTGGCAATCGAAGTCGTGATAGGTTGCCAATTGCGATAGTTTTCCAATCGTGAAACCTGGGCAATCGGAATATATTGGCAATCGCGGTCGCGATACCTTCGCCTTCACAGGATACGCATCCTCAAACATTTTGACATTCGAGAATGCAGCAAAATCTACCGGCCGTACAACGCGCGCAAAAAAAAATTCCTTTCAGCACGAGTCAAGGAGGTTTCAACTTCCAAAAAAAGTAATACATTTGTAAGGAACACTATGTTACTTTCAATCACACAGCACTGTATTTGACAGATTTCTTTTTTTTAAAGCTCTATCAAAACGCGGTATTTTCATGGCCTCCAAAAAAAGACGCAACATGCACTGGCTTTAATCCACCTGGCCAACAATAATGCATTATTGTTCGATAAAAATAATACTTTCCAACCCAATTACACACGCGCGCGCACGCTCGAGTGCTAACTACAGTCTCACGTGCCCCTTTTTCCCTATTTTGGAAACGGCCTGCGCATGCCCTTGTATAGACTCTACAAAGCCACGCGCCACCACCCGGCAGACGCGACGCTCATCCGCACGTGACACCGCGATGACACGCGCCCAAATCAGCGAGTGCATCGGCGCCAGGAAGCACTCGAGAAACGCTGCGATTTAGTAGCCAAAATTGTGGATAATTGTCACATTTGTGGCTGTGTCACCAACGCAACACAAACGTTCGTGGTCCTTGCGAGTAGCATCGAGGAACTGCCTGTAGATGTCCCAATAGAGCTGTAAGGTCAGTTCAACGTGAAGGCTTTCGCGACCAATATTATCCATGGGAGGTTTATTTTTTTATTAGATCGCGTAAATAACGACGCATTTATATTTACGCGATTTAACCGAGTTTAGCGAATGCTTTTACGAGCTGTAAGATGGTCCGTATTTAACGGCGTGTACATGTCAGGGTGTGTACGTGCGTGCGTAGGTATTTATGTGCACGTAGCCTGGCACAAGCGGCCCCGCTGAGGTCACCGCCACTTAGTGGCGAATGGCGGTTGTTGTTGTCATGTGGAGAGCGGTAGCGTCGTGGTTAGTGCACTGCGTTCTGTAAGGCGGTGGTCTGAGTTCTATTCGTGGCCATGGCTAACATTAGTGCTGATTATTTCAACCGATCCTGGATCTCCACTTAGGTCGTCTTAGCTTTAAATGAGTACCTGGTGCAGTGTTTCAATTTCAGCACTGGGAAGACAAAGGTGGTCAGGTGTAGTGCTGACCACACAACTCCATTGTACGTCCATGGCCTCAATAGGTGCTCACCAACATCACTTGGCCCAATAAATCGTGTGGCTATAAGTGAGGTCTGTATTCATGCACAACATGAGCGCACGTTATGCGTTTCGTATTTAAAAGCTAAAGGTACAGCCCCGCAATTGCTGCTCACTACCCCTGTTGGTGGAAGGGGCACGACGAGAGAAACCCTCTATGGAGAGTCCCTTTAGAGGGTCTTTGGCCTCCTCTTCCATGCTGCCGAGACGTCTTGTTTAACATCTGTGTAAAATTTGTGTGTGTACATAGCCACGCAGATGAATAATTGCATTACATTTCAGTCAAATTGGACGCATTCTGCTTGGTTAAAGCCAATCAGTGAGTGCATTGTTGGCGTGGCGTCGCCCGCCGACGTATTTAAACCGCTCTTTGTCGACTTCCAAAAAAACCGTGCGGTTTAACCCCCCCCCCTTACCCTCTCCGGCAGCTCGTAGACGTGATAAATTGCAACTGAATGCCCTGGACGTGATAAATTGCCACTAAAGGGCCACGTGGTCCGCTGATCAACTGTGGTGGTGCCATATTCTTAGGTTTTTTCGGTAAAGTCACGTAGGTAAAAAATTCAAATTAATAAAAGTAAAATAAAAATAAAATAAAAATCACGACCTTTCGGAGGCAACACAAGCTTCCGTCTTCAGGTGGAACCGTCACAGCACGATAGCTGTATCAAGTGTGTGTTTACCTACGTGACTTTACCGATAAAACCTAAGAATATGAATCCTTGCAGTTACGCAAGCTTCAAATCTAGAATGTGGTGGTACCCATTGACACTGCTGGGTGGACAGAGGCGGGGTGATGGTGGGGGAGGCGGGGATAACAACTTGAACCCGTGACCTCTCGATTGCAAGTTCAGCGCGCCAGCCATTCCATCACGGTGGCTCCCACCGTTATTGTAACCTGCCCGTCATTGTAACCTCACCGTTATTGCCACCTCACCGTCATTGTAACCTGCCCGTTATTGTAACCTCACCGTTATTGTAACCTGCCCGTCATTGTAACCTGCCCGTTATTGTAACCTCACCGTCATTGTAACCTGCCCGTTATTGTAACCTCACCGTTATTGTAACCTCACCGTCATTTTAACTCGACCGTCATTGTAACCGACCAAGATGACGGCGCCGTCACCGTGGCCCCAAGCCGCCAGTGACTTCGCCGCCACGGCGAAACTGATTGTCGCGCGGCCGTCGGGAACAACTGCCGGGGATTGCAAAGAGGCCCGACTTGCCGTCTTGTTCCGCAGGCGGATGATGTCGGAGACGGAGCCGGCCCCGCAGAACTCCATCACGATCCACAGGTCCGTGTCCTTGAAGTAGCTCCCGTAGTACTTCACCACGTAGGGGCTGCAACGTAGGACACGTGCGCGCCCGTGCGCGCTCAACGGTTACCTTGCCGTGGCGTAGAAACGACGTCAACAACTAAGGGGGTGCGACAATCGGTCAAGTTGGACACTAATATTTGATTTTCTTTGGTTTGTATTTGTCAATCGTGATGAACTAAAATCCATATAAATTACATTTGAAAGTGTCATCAGAATTGTAAACTTTCCATGTTCATTATGATCCAAATTCAATCTGATTTTTGGAGAACCCCTAACTTTTATGCATGAATCAAGGGAAGCTCTTGAGCTACTTTGGGCCGTAAACATGTGCTTACTTAGCTTATGCCTCGTACCTCCACTGGAGTTAAGCAAACAAAGCAACCCACTGGAGTTGGTGGTAGCCTCACATTTGCCCTTTACCGGTTCGCACCCCTTTGCCGATCACGGAGCCACATGGCCGCGTGAGCTAGGCGGCAGGCAAAGCCGTGGCGTAGCGGCTACATTATCAGCTCAGGGAGTGTGTCAATCGGTCGGATGAGGCCCCAATATTTGATTTGTCTCACACGGCCGCACCCAGGCTATTCTATATCGCGGCTCCTCTTGCCCTAATCACACCGTTACGCTCACGGTCTCGAACATTTAACGCTGTAGGGGCGCTCAGTCTTCTTTTCAACACTGTTGTTGAAAACACATCTCGTGGCGGTTGTCAATGGGGACCCAACTTGAACTTGGCCAACCAGGGTGGGGTGAGCCCCAGGCACCCCATGACCCCATGCTCGTCACGCTACCGGTGCCTCGTGTGGCAACCCCCAACCGCGCAGTGGCTGTGCTCATCCAGCAGTGGAACCACGACAGGCCTCTGACGTGTCCACGAGCAATTTACGATAACACGCTTGATGCTCGGTCACGTGATGCCACCCATGCTCATCACAAACGGCGACACTTAAATGAGCTCGCTCAAAGTGGTTTCCCACTCAGACGAGTTCTGCTCACGAACCCGAGTCAGTGGCGGAAATTCCACGTTCTTATGGTGGGGGCGGGAGGGGGGGTGAATTCTCGACATCGCACGACAACTGTTGATAATCCCCACGAAGTGGTAGTCGTTTTTCAATGCCCGAAGGGGGGGTTTGAATTCGACACGTTCTGATTTATCGGGAGTTTCCGTTCAAAAATAGGAGACATCACACGATCGATTAAAATCAGCTAGGTGATGTATCATTTTGTCTCATTTTCCGAAACACAATCGATGCTCGTTCGTAGCTATTTCTGCACACATTCACAGTAGCACCCAGCAAGGCTGTAACCGGTGCCTTCACTGGACGAAATGTGTAAGGCACGCGTGGAAGCATTGGCTAAATAAACTGGTCGAAATCCGTCGAGCGGAGCTTATGTTGACGCGACACTTTCTCACTCCACCATTCTGAATGCATTTATTCAACACCATTTGAAGAACATCCACATTTAAATAATGTTTTTGTGCGTACACGTGTTTTTTGACATGCGGTATAACTTAAACAATAAAAAGATGTGAGCTACAAATTTGTTGGGGGGAAAAAAAAGTTTTCATTAAATTCACGGCACCTATTCCTCGAACAAAAACGTGAAGGGAACACCGGGCAATTGCGAGCCGCGCTGTGCCCACTCTGACCCTCAGCTGCTGGATGAGTGCATCCCCACAAAGCGCGGGACGGGGTTGGTGATTGCGAGGGAGGATAGGTGGCATAGAAGTACGGTACGACGATGGATTTCGCGGCACTGCCCTCCGATGCACACAATCTACCCCGCAAAAAAAAATATTTTTCATTACAACTCAATGTGAGCCCGGTACAAAACGCCAATTATAGGACGGAGGTGAGGGTGGGGAGGGGACAGAAACTCCGTGAACGGCGACCCAATTTCGGCACGACAGGGCCCTATGAAGGGGGAAACTTGGGCTCACTGCCCCACCCAGGTGGGAAACACGTGCGGGGGACAAGGAGGTTGACATGGGGAGCGGAAAGGGCTGTGAGACGCACGCATGCGCCGTGTCGCATTGCGTCACCGCTTCCTGCACATCGCGCATCACAACAAAACAAGAACTCAACACGTCCGTCGATAACACCGCAGCCTAAAAATAAAAACATAAAACAAACATCATATAATTGGAGACGTTTCGGGAATGGCTCTTCTTCGTAGCACGTAAGCAGAGAGGCAAGAGAGACAGAGTGGATAGTAGGAGTTGGAAACTTTACACCATGGGGCCTGATGAGCATTACTTTTTAACCCATTCGCATTCCGATGACGTAAGTGTGCGTCATCGGTTCTGTACACGTACATTATCGCAACGGGATCATAAGAAGGAGCGCGTGTGGCATAGGGTGTGGTCGTGTCGCTACAGTTCTCTGCGGTGAGTACAATATCTTTAAAAAGAACGGTGCTATGCCTCTCTAGATAAAACGAACGCTAACCGCTTGCACGTTCCGACGTTCTGCAGTGAACGAGGCCCACCCTGCAAGTCGTCTGCGAACAGGAAAGGCTTCAAAATGTTTTCTGATGGACTTATTTTTTTAATTGGCACCTGACTAGATACCGAATCGTAGCTGCTGGGTAAATAGACAAACCCAGCACAACATGGACATTGCCTCAAGGATGCAGATCCCCCGTGTAGCCTTAACAGACTGATGGGGGAAAGTGCTGTTAGCGAGTAGCACCTATGAAGGCCGGCACGGCACACGAGGGGACTGGGCGCTCAGCACCACGGCCTGCCGCCATTGTCTCCCCAGTGGCTGAGATGTTTACTACACACCGCACCAGGTAGTCATTTGAGGCTTAGTCGACCTAGGGGATGGCCAGATCCCACATACATACGCATAACACGTACACACGCAAGCACAAAGATAAAGATCCCCTGTATAGCCTTAACAGACTGTAGGGGCAAGTGCTGTTAGCAAGCACCTATGAAGGCCGGAACAGTACACGAACGAGGGGGTGGGTGGCCAGCACCACGCCCGACCGCCTTTGTCTCCCCAGTGGCGATGTTTACACACCGCACCAGGTACTCATTTAAGGCTGAGTCGACCTAGGGGAGGCCCAGGACCGGTTCAGATAATCGTCACTGGTGTTAGCCGTGAGCGGGAATCGAACCCGGGTCGCCAGGTTCATAGCGCAGCGCGCTAACCGCTACACCACCGCTCCCCACGCAAGCACACGCACGCACGCACGCACGCGCACCAACACGCAAGAGTCACCTGTCACACTGCTGCATGATGGAGATCTCCTTGATGATCTCCTGCAGTTCGGACTCGACAGGCACCTGCTTGATGGCCATCACCTGCCCAGACTCCTTGTGGATGGCCTTGTAGACGCTCCCATACGACCTGGACGACGCGGCGGCATCGCGAGGCAGAGACGCACACACACAGAGAGAGAGTGAGAGAGAGAGGAGCTCGCTCCGTCAAGAGGTTCTCCGGCGGCGACCGAGGGATGGGGGTGCGGTGACGGCTCCACGTGGCCTCGTCGAAGGCCGCTGTCGCCTTCGCGCTGTGCACGAAAGCGCAGGTAGCGGACGACTTTGCTGGAATTTCTCCGTCGGAGCCGAACAAGCTCTCGTGGACGCGCACTGTTATGCTCATCGCTGCGAGGTTTTTGTAAAATATAGAAATGTTTTTTTTAATGTCTATTCCCCAGGACGGAGGTGAAATGTTCATGGTATCTTCATCTGCAAGACTGATGCGGCCGTGCCGGTGCGCTGCTTCGCTCCGCGTACAAATGTATGCACGGCGTGGCAATCGATGTATTGAACTAAAACCATTAAACTATGTTTTCTTTATTTTACCAACTAAGGCTCCCACTGAGCTACTACATAGCTGTTTTTCAGAAGCGATCTGGACACAAATGATCGCTCTACGGAGTGGCTTGTCGCGTGGAAATGTATCGCAGCCAAATACTGCGAAAGTCTAGAAACGCATGTTTAGAAACGCTTGTGTCTAAATGTGGAGGGGAAAACCGGAGGACCCAGAGAAAAATCCACGCGACCACGGAGAGAGAGACACGCAAACTCCAAATTATACAGGCGTCAGGGTCGGGATCAAACCCACAATCTCCTGCATACCAGGCGAAGCATGTGTGTATGTTGAACTTCTTTCGCACTGTACGTGGCCAATCATGCTAACCCGGCACGCGAACATTCGTTAGTCTCGCGTTCCCGTCTTCGGTTCGTAAAAAAACGCGGCGTCCGCCGTGAATGCCGCCGATTGTGAGAGCCTTCACGTGAGAGAGTTTGTAAGTTGCCGACAATGGGCGCGTGGAGAGCGCGCGAGAGAGGGTTTCCTTCCAGCCGTCTCCGAAGCTGCAATGTGGCAGCGATGTGCCACAAATGGTTCAGAGGCGTCGTGAAGCACGGACCCGGGCGTAACAATACCTTGCGAAATTAATTCTCAACGCAACGAGCGCTGTGGTAAGCCCTGGGAAGTGAACGCACCTGCAAGACAGCCGATCGTTCACGTTCGCTCTCTGGTGTGCACAACAACAACAACCGCCGTTTGCCACTAAGTGGTGGTGACGTCACCACGTTGTAAGTGCCAGGCTAGGTGCACGTTGAGGCCACGCGAAGTGGTCGAACGCCCGCTAACAGCAGGAGGTCACGGGGCAGACCCAGCAGGTGCCACGGGTCAACTGACTGAGATGACTGGCCCGATGCACACACATAAACATGCACAAAAGACAAATATCCCTCCCCCCACTCCCTATAGCCTAAACAGACTGTTGGGGCTAGAACTGTTCGCTAGCACCTAATGACTAATGAAGGCACACGAGGGGGTGAGTGATCGGTACCACGCCCGGCCGCCTTTGTCTCCCGAGTGGCGATGTTTACTACACGCCCCACCAGACGCCCGTTTGAGGCTGCGTCGACCTAGGCGAAGCCCGGTGCCGGGTTCAGATATTCGCGACTGTTCTGGGGTCGTGAGCGGGAATCGAACTCGGGTGGCCGAGTGCACAGCAGGGTGCGCTAACCACTGCGCCACCGCTCCCCATACGCGTACACTGCACGCGTGGGGTTGCTGTCTAAACACATTCCTGCGGAGGGAGCTGGTAGAGACGTTGGGTTGCTCGGTCAATGGCCAGGGTCAACGGCGGCGTAGTGTATTCCGCAAATATGGCCGACTGTGAGGGCGGGCACAAGCCGGCGTGAGTAGGTTAAACGTTGAGTTTTATAAGGGCACCACGGGGTGACCAGCCCCTCCCCACCCAGCCCCACCCCTCCCACCCCCCACCCAGCCCCACCCTCCACACCCTCCCCACCCAGCCCCTCCCCACCCTCCCCACCCAGCCCCTCCCCACCCTCCCCACCCAGCCCCTTCCCACCCTCCCCTCTCCACCCAGCGCCACCCCTCCCATTTTTGGATGCACGACGGACGGACGGACACAATAATCCCCTGTGGCCTGGTGTAACCAGGAGGTTCCTACCAGTATAACTCTGCGGCTATTCACCGGCCTGTCACTGTGCAGTAGTATCGCACACGTCGACAGCAGCACGATATTTGGCGATTGAAAAAAATATTTATATTATTTAACGTTTTTTCCAATCTTGATTTGAAGCTTTCGTGATTGCAGGAATCCATACTCTTTCGTTCTTTCGGTAAAGTCACGTAGGTAAAAATAAAATAAAACAAATCACGACGTTTCGATCGCAACACAAGTGGTCGTCATCAGGCAAAAACAAAAATACGTTTTTTTTTTAATCCCGGGAAAGGCGAAGCTGTGACGCGTCGCAAATCCACACATTGCCCGCTCCTGTCGTGATATCGGACACCCTTGAGCGTGAACAGCGGCGTGCGTGCGCGTGCGTGCGCGCGCGCGCGTGCGTGCGTGCGTGTGCGTGCCGGAGGGACACGGGGAGGTTGGGTGAGGAGACGAGCGCGCGGGGCGGTGCGGGAGGAGGAGGAGGGGGCGATGGTTCGTACCCCTCTCCCAGTTTCTCCAGGACATCGAACACCTCCTCGGGCTCCTTGCTCAGGCTCTCGTCGCTCAGCTTGTGGAGGCCGCTGGTCAGAGGGAGGATTGGTGGTGGGGGGGAGTGAGAGACACGAGAGCGAGTCGGACGTTCGCTCGCCACGTGCAGCGACAACTCGCAGAGAAGTCGGCGAAACTGAACTCACAAAAGCTAAAAGAGACAGACAGAGACACAAAATAATCCACGTGTTGGATTTGGCCCAGCGGCAACAGGTAACTCATTCACGGCCGAGTCTACCTAGGCGTTCTGCACATCCTGGTTATCGGTAGGCAGTGGAATGTTGAAGGAGCTGGTGTGGGCAGCACCACGCTCAGCTGTCTTTGTCTTACCCAGTTCTGGTGTTTACACACCCTCCGATCATCACGGCTGGCTAAGTACGGTGCGAAAGCAGTTCAACGCGCACACAACGCACCAGGCACTCACTGAACGCCGAGCGAACCTAAGGCCTTGGGGCAGATTGATATAGCAACTTCGCCACATGTTGGCCGTGGCTGGCAATTGGAGCCAAATTCAGCGGCTTCGCGGAGCTCGGTGCGCCAACCACCGCAACCACCGCACGGACGCATTGCACAAACTAGTGGGTGATACGGATCGCAATTCATCACGAAGCGGCGATGACGCCACCAGAGCGAGCACCTGTGCCAGGATCGCACGCAGACAGGCGCGGCGGAGAAAGTGCGATTACATCCGCGCAAACCACACTCGCACACGCGAAGACAAATATCCCCCGTGTAGCCTTAACAGGATTTTTGGGGCAAGTGCTGTTTGACGACAAGCACCTATGAAGGCCGGCACGGCACACGATGTGGGTGAGTCGCCAGCAATCACAGCCGACCCCGCCTTTTTCTCCCCGAGTGGCGATGTTTACAAATCGCAGCAGGTACTCATTTGAGGCTGAGTCTACCTAGGGGAGGCTCGGTTAAGCTAATCGTCACTGGTTGTTGGCCGTGAGCTGGACTCGAACTCGGGAGACGTGGATCGTAGCGCAGCGCCACCACTCCCCATACGCACACACGAGCATGCACACATGCACAACCGCGGCACATGGCATCATATAATAACTAATGGCA
This sequence comes from Lampetra fluviatilis, assembly GCF_964198595.1. Classification (NCBI taxonomy): domain Eukaryota; kingdom Metazoa; phylum Chordata; class Hyperoartia; order Petromyzontiformes; family Petromyzontidae; genus Lampetra; species Lampetra fluviatilis. Next base: position 28,388,680 of record NC_136278.1, on the reverse strand, counting down.
CACAGATTCCAGCACATTTACAAGATAAGGCGGCTCGAGTGCTCTGAGTAGCGTTGAGCATGCCTTAAAAGTAAAATAATCTTTTCCATATTACGTGTGTGCGTATGCATGAGTATTTAGTAACGACCTTCATTTCGCCAAATCTGCAATGGATCGTGTTCTCCGCGTAATGCTGCGTTACCGGGCGCTGTTATTTTGCGTTGTATCACGTGGTCAGCGTGGCAGCACGTGTTCACCGTGGTAGCACGTGCTCACCGTGCACTATAATGACCCCGTGTTTGTAACAAGACCTTCTGGGTACCAATTTTAGTATTCTTAATTTTTCGCCGTTCACCCTTGCAAGAGAAAGAATGCAAAGCAAAAGTGTTCGCGCGCGCGTCTTTGTCTTTGCGCATGGCACAGCGAGTGAGTTCTGTTGCTGTTGGTAACACAGAAATTAGACATTGTACGAATATTTAACTTTGACCCTTGAAGCGGTGCAACAGCGTTAACGCGCGCGCGCAGAACAAAATATCTGGCACTACTGCGTTATTAACATGGGATACGAATGCGTTTCGTGCAGATACATTTTTCCTGACATTCTTGGCTTTCCAACTTTGCTTTTAGCCCTTTCGCCCCCCACTTCTACCAGAGGCTTAAGTTTCTAATGAGCCTGGGGGCTGGTAGGAAATTGGAAGTGTGGCATTTCTGGTGCCGAGTTACCTCGCTTTTAAAGACCGCCGGCTATATGCATGCCACGGCAATAAGGTAGCAGATATAATATTCACGTGGCGCGCGCCTTGCGACTGTGGCTGCGTTCTCGCACGGGAGTTTCGCCCCCGCGTGCTCTCTGCGAGCTTGCAGGGCAAATGTGCGTTCGGGTTGCCACCTCGGAGGTGGAAATCAAGGCGGCACACGTGTCGTGGGAGGAAGAAGCAAGAGGGAGGAGGAAGGGGAACAGAATGATCTCGCAGTAACTGGAAGAGGGGTGAAATACGTGCAAATGAATTGCCCCGAGTGATGTTTTATTACGCGATGGACAATAAAAAAAACCAACGGCAAATTTAATGCCTCTGGAATATTTATAGATTTCGCAGGACAACTCCCCTCTGAGATTGTTGGGTTGTTCTTATTCTTGCTGCAGCATTGCCCAAGAGTGAGCTTAAATGGAGCTTACGTATTTTTTCATTTTATTCTTTATTTGTATTTAGTGACCTGCTTGCCATTTTCTCTACTTTGCTCTCCCATCGTTTTTTTTTGTATCGGTTGCTGTTGTAACTTGCGGACCCGCCCCTACTGGACATCTGCACCTTATGGCGGTACCCCGGGGTACCATAGTAACCCCGGCTCTCGCATAATGTCCGTGATGCATTCATTTTTAGTCTGTTGATGGTCGGCGACGCGGCAGTCGACTCATCTCGACGAAGCTTTACACGATGCACCACTACGCTGCGTACCGCGAGCGTTCAGGGTTTCGGCGCAATCGCCCTCGCTGCGTTTCGACTTCGCGGAGTGGCACCACCGATTTCGGATTGATTGGTAACCCAGTCGCGGAGTTGAGTAACACCCCTGGAAAAAAAAAGTGTTCCAGAAATAAAGAATTGAATTGCCTCGGCCATTCTGTATTAATTGGTACCCCGGGGTACCGCCGTAAGGATCATCTGTCAAGAAGAGCTTCATTGCTCATCGGAATCCTCCAGTCTAAATATTCTGATTCTGAAGAAGAAGTCCTGAACAGGTGACAACCCCCGACTGTCCAACGCAGCCCTGCACTCAAGAGGATAATTTCTGATTGGACCACCTTGCGCATGTGCCTCACATTAGCCCTGCGCGTCTCGTGAAACGCGGAGGGCAGTAATTAATAAATAAATAAAATCGGAAAGATTACACAAAAACCGCGCACCTCCCGAGCAGATTGGAGCCACATTGGCAGGCCTAGGAGAGAGTTTGCAGGCAGCAGGGCGAAGGTTTTTTGCGAGCGCTCTCGGTCGCTCGCAGCATGGGCAGGCAGCGGCCACCCGAAGATTTTTTGTGGGTTTTGTTTTAATAAACGGCCAGGGGGGAATGGTCCCGACCGCCAGAGGCCCGGGCGTCAGCCCACTCTCCTAGCAGCAGCAGCAGCAGCATCAGCGGCAGCGGCGGGCAGAGCTGCGCATGTGGCAATTCACGACGAGTCCCGGCTGGAGGCGTGCGGATGGCCGTCGCATCAGGTGGACCGAGCGGATCGGAGCGGCGGAGCGAGCGGGTCAATGAATGACGAAACGCACGTGAAGCGGCGGGGGCCGCTTCCGCGGGGCTTCTCGTACGACGCGAGGCCGAGCGGCTCAGCATTCGTCGGGCGAGGGAGAGAGCGGGGAGGGCTCAATCGTAATGGTTAGCAGGCTCAGCCGAATGTTTGGAGCAGATGCTTTTTGCATTAACACCCATAGATCACCGCTTCACTACTCCCATCAGACCTGTCAGATCTCTCCCTCCCGCTAAGTCGTGCTAGAGTCGGTTTTTTTTACCTCTCCCACCCCCCCCCCACCATTTAATGCCAAAAGTCAACGCCGAACACACTTTCATGCTGGTAATTTCCAAAAAGGAGCAAGCAACGCAAATGGAACACACCTGAGCGCTCGTGTGCACTCCGTGGCATAGGTCGCAACCGGGTACCCGATACCCGTACCCTACCCGATACCCGGCTACCCGTACCCGGCCGGGTACGGGTACGGGTAGCCGTTTGCGACCCTGGTGCGGCCGGGTACGGGTACGGGTAGGCCGTGAGTCACTGGTGAGTAACCGTTTGTCACTCATTTCGGGTAGGGTACGGGTAGGATACGGCTACCTGTACCCGGCCGGGTACGGGTACGGGTACCCATTTGCGACCCAGGTGCGGCCGGGTACGGGTACGGGTAAGGAATCAAAACCCGTTTGCGACCTCTGCTCCGTGGCGACCTACACCTGAGCGCTCAGCGCGGGCCCGAGAGCCGGGGGCGGTCGGCGAGCCACCGGCCACCGAGTAGCCGCGGCCCGCGTCCGAGCGTGCCACACGTTGCGATGGTTCTCCCTCTCCTCTCTCCGGCGATATCACCCCGACGCCGCACGTCTCCTTTTCACCATCAATGCCTCAATTCTAGATTTGAAGCTTTCGTGACTGCAAGGATTCATATTCTTAGGTTTTTTCTGTAAAGTCACGTAGGTAAAAAATTAAAATTAAAATAAATAAAAGTAAAATAAAATAAAAATATTTTTATTAAATAAAAATTAAAATAAATAAAAGTAAAATAAAATAAAAAGAAAAATATTTTTATTATTTTTATTTTATTTTACTTTTATTTATTTTAATTTTAATTTTTTACCTACGTGACTTTACAGAAAAAACCTAAGAACATCAATGCCTCCTCCGCCCCCCCCCCCCACACACACACCCCTCTCCACCCGCCCGTATAGGCGCTCTGACACGTTCCCATTCTTGTTTTTCGCTTGCCGGCTGAAAACGGCTTAGGCTGTCTGTGAAGAGAAACGGGGCTCGCGTAAGCCAGGAATTCACGCGCACTCGCCCTGTAAAGGTGTTCGTGCGTGCGTCGTTTCTTGAACCCGGCGCTGTGATTTGGTTTTGGCATCGGGTGAGAAAACGAGCGTCGGGGAGAGAGCCGAGTTTGACCGACATCGCTGCCCCGTCACGAACCAGATGCTGTTCTTTTCCAATTAGGCCGGCGCACTGGTGACACTAATATAAATGGAATTAGCCGTGGCGTTGTTAGGCCCGGATCTGAGTGTATCCTCCAAATGCTTTCCAGACTTTGTTTTGCAATGCAGAGGCCTCGACGTGTACTTTCGGCAAGCACCTGCAGACGTTTCCAGACATTATTCGCAATGCAGACTTCAATCAAAGTGTTCCAGCAAGTGCCACATTCCGCCATGATATTGTGTAATTGTTTAATTGGGTTCAATACCGGTCTTGTCGAACCTCCGCTGGGCTCACGAAGCTAGCCTGATCAAATATTTTAATAAATATATATTAAAAGCATTTAACTCAACGCATTTGTCAACAACACTGCCATAAAATAAATAGATATACTGTCATAGGTGACGTTTCAGCCAATGGTATTGCTTCATAGCACTTAACAAGGCCATTGAAGAATGATTGCCCGATATGTTGCTTATTATATATTTTTACTTTAAGGCAACGTTATTTATATCGATGATGGGTTTATTGTTAATTGTGCTTGTACGAACGCAGAAAATCACCAATTAATTTGCTCAATTTTTAAATACAAACTCACCACGCGTAATATGATCATTGGTTTTTTACCCTTTTATCTGGCAACAAAACTGACACCTTTTTTACAAGGAGTCATGTTTGCATTGATCACAATACCTGCAGTCGGAATGCAAACAAAAAACACAACTCTGATAATGTATGCACTGTCCCTGAAATTGATTGGTTCACACCCGAGACAGCTTTCCTTAGAGCCTAGTCTCACATTGTGTCAGTTTCGTTGCCAGATAAAGGGGTAAAAAAAACAATTATCATATTTTGCTACTGGCAAAGGAGGTTCCAATGGTCACCACGCGTCCTTTGTATATGTGGAGAGGCAGAATGGAGTTACGCTTATATTTGATTTCACCCACAATGTTCTACAACAATACGTGTGCTCTAAATCTGGCAACACAGTGGCAAGTGTTTAGCAAGCCTGACTGAAGACCGAGAAGATCGAAACTGGCCCAGGGTTTGCTTACTTACAAAGTCCTCTGCTGGAGTGTTAGAAGAATAAAAAAACAAGTGATGCAATCTATTGCTGGATAAAGGTCACTCCACACAGTGTCGTTCATGTGAGGTGGCTTCACCATACTTCACCACGTTCGTCAGTGCGAGTTGCATACATAACGCGCTTTTTAAAAAGTGGATTTGAGATCACCGTGCGTTAAGAATGTGTAGAGATCTTATTTCTAAACTTATTTCTAAACACATTTTTACCCCCTTTGGTGAGATGGGGCCCATGACCATCTGCCGTTGTGGTGAGGGTATTGAACTCAGGTCGCCGGGTTCATAGCGCAGTGTGCTAACCACACTTTCTTCTGCTAGAAATACACACTCCTGGCCGCCTTCGTCTCCCTAGTGGCGATGTTTACTCACCGCACCAGCTACTCATTCGAGGTTGAGTAGACATAGGGGAGGCCACGAACCGTTTCAGATGATCGTCACTGGTGTTGGCCGGGAGCCGGATTCGAACTCAGGCAACGGAGTTCATAGTGAAGTGTGCTAACCCCACTTTCTTCTGCTATAAATACACGCGCACATGCTCGCACATGCGTTTCTAAAATTTCACATAATACTGAGCTTTATGAACTTTTTTCTCTTTCATTCTTTCCATAGTACACTTTAATGGTGCCGTCGAAAAATACCTCAAATTGCACATCAAATCGGGTTTACCTGATGTTTCTTATTTTTTTCGTAACAAAAGGGAATGTGTGCAGACCACGAGCGGCATATATTACACACACACACACACGCGCGCGCACGCCGAGGCTGAACGAGCCCAATAATGTCACAATCGCCTCTGCTCCGCGAAGATAATTTGATGCGAAATTTTTCTGCGCGCGTGTTTATTCAGCTGGGCCACCACCGCCGCCGCCGCCGCCGCCGCTGCTGCTGCATTGTGGGATCACGGCGTGTGCCGGGCCTCTCTGACCGGCGGGCTTTTTTGTATCGTATTGCCCAGATGTTGCCTTTAGTTGTTGCCGACTTGGGTCGAGGGTGGGGGGGGGGGCTCCGTGGGCCCCCCAGCTGTTAGCGGTCGCAGCGCGGCCCCATCCCCGGACGTAAGTTTAATTCCCCGTAATTCCGTTACGTTTTTAGGGACCACCGTTTCGTGTAGCTTTTTGTTTCTAGATTTGAAGCTTTCGTGACTGCAAGGATTCATATTCTTAGGTTTTTTCGGTAAAGTCACGTACGTAAAAAATTTAAATTAATAAAAGTAAAATAAAAAAAAATAAAAAATCACGACGTTTCGGAAGCAACACAAAAACCTAAGAATAAGCTTTTTGTTTGTTTGTTAAACAACCATATTCTTCTTCCTAATTGTAAGACCGTGCGCAAATGGGGGGGGGGGGGGGGGGTAGTTGCTGCGGTGAGCGCTACGCTGCGCTACGAACCCGGCCACCCGAGTTCGATTCCCGCTCACGGCCAACACCGGTGACGATTATATGAACCGATCCTGGGCCTCCCCGAGGTCGACTCAGCCTCAAAATGAGTACCTCGTGTGGGTGTGTAAATATCCGCACTAGGGAGACAAAGGTGGCCGAGCGTGGTGCTGGCCACCCACCCCCTCTTGCTAACAGCACTTGCCCCAACAATCTGTTAAGGCTATAGGCGTATCGTTGTCTTTGTACACGTAGCATGGCACAAGTGCCGTGGTGATAAAAAAAATAGTTTTTATTTTAATGCCAATCTGATTACACATGGCTGGTGGAACCTTACAAGGTAAACTTGTTTTTATTTTACCAGGTAAGTCTCACTTAGCTACACAGCTCTTTTTCAGAAGCTACCTGACCACAAATGATAGCTCAACGAAATGGCTTATTCGTCTTGGTTCTTTCGGTAAAGTCACGTAGAAGGGAAGTAATAAAATAATAAAAATAAAACATAATAAAATAAAATAATTCTCACAACGTTTCGGCTACAACGCAAGCAGCCATCTTCACGTTTCGGCTACAACGCAAGCAGCCGTCTTCAGGTGAAGACGGCTGCTTGCGTTGTAGCCGAAACGTCGTGAGAATTATTTTATTTTATTATGTTTTATTTTTATTATTGTATTACTTCCCTTCTACGTGACTTTACCGAAAGAACCAAGAAGATGAATCCCTGCAGTCACGAAAGCTTTAAATCGAGAAATGGCTTATTACTTGGAAATTTATAGCAGCCATATACTCTAAATGCACGTTGATTCTACACGTGGAGGGAAAAACCGGAGGACCCGGAGAAAAATCCACGCGACCACGGGAAAGAAATACATGGAAACTCGAAATATACGCAGGCGTCAGGGTCGGGATCGAACCCACGACCTCCTGTAGACCAGGCGAGGTAGTTAACATCTCCCAGCCACCGTGGCGATCAAGGTAACATGGATAAATTGTTTTAATCGATTACAATTGGTCAAAACAAGCCCCACGATCAATACGGCGTGGAGAAGCCTTCATCAAACATTGGATTGACAATGGGTGGTGATTTATTATTCTTGTCATTGAATTAAACCGGCTTGCTACATTATAAACGTGGTGTAGATTATCGCTGGGGGTGCGATCCTGCGCTTCGTGTCAGGAACCCAGTGGCCTGACTTTGACGCTCGGTCCCAACGAGCAGCGGTGGCCAGTGACGTCTGCACCAGCCTTGAGACAAATCCCATTCACCAATCTGCGTTGACCAGAGTGGCGAAGTATGGCCAAAAATACCTCCGCGAAAGACAGCGTGGTCAAGCTGTCATCCTGTCACGAAGTTCTGAACATTTCTAGAATAATAATAAAAGTCTCTTTTTAAATAATGAATTCATACGCGTTTATTACCACGTTTAAAGTTTTACATTACACTTGCTATAAAAAATAAGTACTTTAAATTATACTTGTAAGATCGTTCAACACTTTCCATAATGATAAACTATAGCAATATGCGTTACCAACGTCCGTTTCGAAAATGCACAATACGCACACGGCGCGCCCGATAAAATATCACCCCTTTTGCAAACTCGCATCGCAGCCTTTGATTTAATGAATCGTCCGTTCCATTACGCGTAATTGTCCGACCTGACTTACTGCTGCCTCCCGCCCCGCAATACATTTGCCCCGTCCAGGTCACCCACGTGCAGCTCAGCGCGGGTGTCGGGTTCAGTGGCAGATTCACGAGTTCGAGCGGCAGGCAGTCGCCCGTCTGGCTCACAGCCGGCTCAGTTTGCGGGACCGTTCCACTCACAGAGACGCGCACGGCGGGCCAGGCAAAGACAAAGGTCGCCCGTGTAGCCCTTAACTGAAGAAGCTGGAACTATTCTAGATCAGGGGTCGGAAAACCTGCGGCTCTTTCAGACACTGCCTGGTGACGTTATTCGCCGCGAGCTTGTTCTTGAAATCTTGAGTTTTTTTTGTATTTTTATATATATACCGAATTCGAAACAATTTACCCTTCTTGAACCTACCAGTAATACTAATAATTCAGTAATAATAATAATAATTCAGTAATAATAATTCAGTAATAATAATTGAGTAATACAATAATTCAGTAATAATAATAATTCAGTAATACAATATTTCAGTAATACAATGATTCAGTAATACAATAATTCCCAGAGAAACGGCGCGTCGCCTACGCCGACTGGAAGCGGGCAACTTCGCCAGCGCTCGCAAGACACTCGCGATGACTTTCTCCGGGCCACGCACTGCCAAGAGGCGTAAACATTTGGTCCATTAGCCCCGCGCGTGTTTGTTTGTCCGTGAAGATAGCTCCGTCAGAAGTGACTGTGGATATTAAGTCGACTTCAGAAACGGTGAGGTCACCAGCAACCACGATGGTGGCTGCTGGGTGGGTGGACAGGGGCGGGGGGAGATGCAGTTCTACAAATCCCAAGAATCTTGAGAAACACAACAGCTCTTACCAAACGGCACCTGTGGACGCTCCCCCCTTTTAAATATATAGACTTTTGACTTTTAAACAACTTGTATTGCCGCCGGCAGCAAAAGCACTGGAGGCGATTCCGATATGAAATACACAGTCACCAGCAAACCAAATAAACGCTATAAATCCATGCGCTGTGGCGCTAAATGCACCGCGCACAACACGAAAGAAAAGTCACGTGGTGATGATGGTGGTGGTCATCGCGCAGAGAGACTAGCGGCCGCACCAAATCTCAGAACGAGAGTAAAAATTCAAACTCTTGAGACGAGGCCAAACTGCCGCGAGGAAAAACTTGGCAACGCAAATGAGAAAAATCTGCTTCTTTACGTTAACCAGATGACGAAGGCGATGACGATGATGAGCAGTTACAGTAATAATATTAATGAAACACGGCGCAGCAGTGGTTTTGAAGTTGATGGAAACGGGCTGTTCCCCTTGCGCTACAGAGCGCCGCAATCAGCACTATTTGTATTGGAAGTTTGTGTTTGTTTTCGAGCAGGCGCTCATTGATGGAGTGACTTTCCGAAAAGAAAACATTCCAGGTGTCTTTATGATGCCCTCTCGCTCTCAACCCACAAAGCAGCCCCATGCATTTTACTTTGCATGAATTAAGTCACTTTATATGTGTTTTCCTGGGCCAAATACCGTGTATGTTTTCGATGAAACTCCACAATAGAGGTTTTTGGGTTGGATTGCGTGAATATCAGTGTCGTCAAACCCACCATCACCCGACACAGCCAATTAGTAAAGTTACTCACGTAAACAAAATATGCCAATTCGTTACTAGTTCAGCACACCGGTGTGTTGGAAAGTAAACCCACAACATTTACAATTCGAGTACAATGCTTCGCCGGTAATTACCTTACTAATTGGCTGTGTTGGTCGCGACAGCCTACGTGTTAAACTTTCTAAACATTATCGACGTAGTTAAGGTTTCATAATGAATCATGAACGCTGCAATAATGATACGGTTTTTTTTTATTTGCAGCCCTTTGCCAATCTACTCCTGGACGAAACCCACCACCAATTCTGTGTCAGACGTAGGATGGGTGGGGTGGGGTGGGTGGTGGGGTGGGAATTGAGTTGGTGAGTTATGGGTGGGCAGGATGAGTTTACATATCGCCTGTCACTGACATTAGCCATGGCCAGACGTGAGCCAATGGTCCACTTCTCTCGGACCGTACGGGAATATGCACGTATATTCCCGCACCTCCGATTGGCGTGGTTGGCTACATACGATGCGAAAGAAGTTCAACATGCCCACATGCTTAATTATCTGAATACAAGCGCATTGTTAGGTGTTGCACAAAGCGTAGATGGTACGCACAATGCATACGAAAATGCGTGCGTGTATAAGCTACACTCGTGTCTGTGTGTGTGAACATATGGCGTGCGTATTCACCACTGAATATACATTTCTAATGTGTGGTTCGTTAGTGTACAATACGCTGAGTCTACGAGGCTATACATTCCAACAGCACAACAAGGGGAAAATTCTCGAGAGAGAAAATAAACTATCGACGTTTTGCGAGTGACATATTAAACACAAGCATGCGTGTAATTGGGCATGACGTGCAAAAAAAAAAAACATTTTTTTGCGACATTAACGCAACATTGAGCCTTTTCTTTTTTTAAGGAAACCTTTTCGTCAAATGTTTACAAACACCAAACTGATTTGAAAGTGTGGAAAAATGTAAGTTTTTTTGGCACGAGTGTAAACCAAACAACGGCCCCGCCACAGAGGGAACCTTTTCATGCGAGCGGCACTAGCATCGACATCTCGACGCGGTAGTCTAACCCTGGTCACGTGATCCAATTTTTTTTTTATATTCGCAGCTCGTTACGGAGGGCCACCGTCACTCGCCCGTGGCGTGAAATTTCAGTTTCTTGGTCGAGGGTTGCTGGATGAGGAGGAAGAAAGTCCAAGCCGTTGCGAGTGGCTGGAGGGGGCGGCGGGCGGAGGGAGTTTAGTGGTCGTGGTGACAACCCATTGGGGCACCCCAATAACCAACGGTGCTCACCAGAGATGCCGGGAATTACTGGCGGTCAGTCACCTCCTTTGTAACACGTGGTAGTAGTAGTTAGGCATTCGCGACCGATATTATCCATAAAAGGTTTTTTTTTTGGGTTAAATCGCGTAAATATGAATGCGTCATTAAACCCGCCGCCAGCCAACTAGTAAGGGTTGTCGCGTAAACAGAACGTGGCCAATTCGTGACTAGCACAGCACCACCGGTGTGTTGGAGAGACAAGCCACAACATTAACGATTCGAGTGCGACGTTTCGCCCGTAATTACAATCGTGCTCGAATTGTTAATGTCGCGTGTTGACTCTCCAACACACCGGTGTGCTGGACTACTAACTAATTGGCACGTTTTGTTTAACGGACAAACCTCGCTAATTGGCTGTGTCGGGTGCTGGCGGGTTTTACGACGCATTTGTATTTACGCGAATGAACCCCCCAAAAAAAACCTCTATTAGGGAGTCGCCTCCCCTTGTCACTCTGCTCTGGCTACTCCCGTGGCTTGCTGTTCCTGTGAGTTTCAAACGTTGATTCCTCCATGCACGCCGAGGACTTGGTCTACCAGACCGACTGGACTCCGACACCGAGGTCAATCACCACGCTGCAGGTCACAAGACCTCGTCGAGGAGGCCGCTCTCCTATCTTACAGATACGTGCTAATTTCTCACATTAACATCGCTAGCCCCGGCCACTTCTTTATGACCCTTGGGCTACACCCATTTCAAACCTTTCAACACAGTACTGCCTCAGGAGCAGACCATGCTTTGACACCTGATGAGGGACGCTTGTGTTGCGCCCGAAACGTCGTGATTTATTTTATTCTATATCTACGTGACTTTACCAAAAGAACCAAAGGTTATGGATTCCTGCAGTCACGAAAACTTCAAATCAAGATCAAGACCTCTGCTGCATCGCTCGTGCTGGTCGACTTTGGAATCCCCTCCCATCGTCGCCTCTTTCACCCAAGTTCGCATGACAAGCCTTTGCTCGATTCAAGAAAACGGATTAACTCCTGTCTATTACAACTTTGATAGTGATGTTCGTTGCTGGACGGTGAGCATTTTGGGCCTGCATTTGCCAGTCGTGATAAACAAAACTCCACCCAGGTAAAATGTTGCAGTGTTATTAGAATTATGAGCTTCCCATGTTCATTATGGTCCGAATTTGATCAGATTTTTGGAGAACCTCTATCTCTCATTCACGAATCCAGGAAACGTCTTGAGCTACTTTGGGCCGTAAATATGTACTTAATTAGCTTACGCCTCGTACCTCCACTGGAGTTAAGCGAACGGAGCAACCGACTGGGTTGGCGGTAGCCTCACATCTCCCTTGTTCCGGTTCGCACTACGTAGCACAGCACTGGTTGCTGGCAGAGAAGGGGATCTGCAGTTGCAGCAGCCCTGGCTGTCAGCAGGTCACGTGATAAACCAGAGAGAGGGTTGTAGGGGAAAGATTACAGAGGGGTCACGTGGGGGAAGCCCGGGAACCCGCTAGTAGGTTCTAGAAAAAGGGGCGTGGCCGGGGCGGAGCGAGGCCACGCTGGGAGGATAAAAGGGGACCCCGAGCGGGAGCTCGGGGCTGTCGCCTGGAGCGGGATCCCCTCGTCGTGCTGCTGGAGTCTCCGTCTGCGTCTTCTCGGCGTCGTCAGTCAGGCAGCCTGCCAGCTGTGCTGACTGGGAGCTGTGGTTGCTTTGTGTGGACTGTGAAGGCTGTTAATAAGTAGAGTGCCTCCTACTCCTAGTGTCTCTGAGTCAGTCACTACACATGTATTGATTTAGGTGTGGAGATAGAATGGAGTACTGCTCATATTTTAATCTTAAGTGTTCCCCATAAGCGCATCATGCATGGGGGTCAGCAACCCCCGTCTCTGGAGCAGCACGCGGCTCTCTCTATGGAACTGCTTCGTGACGTTTTTTGATTAAGGGACCACCATCGCGTATTAACGTTGCATTGCGGCCCTTACAAGAGTGAGGTTTTTTTGCCAAATTCCAAAAAAATGGCTCTTCTCGTTCTGTTGGTTGCCGACCCCTGACCATGGGAGTGCAATTCACCATGGAAGTCCAGTTTACCATGGAAATCCAATTCACCATGGGAGTCCAGTTCACCATGGGAGTCTAGTTCACAATGGAAATCCAATTTATCATGGAAGTCCAGTTTACCATGGAAGTCCCGTTTATCATGGGAGTCCAGTTCACCATGGGAGTCCAGTTCACCGTGGGAGTCCAGTTTACCATGGAAGTCCAGTTTACCATGGAAATCCAGTTTACCATGGATGTCCTTTGTCAGCAACCTGTGGCTCATTCAGGACTGTTTTGTGACCTTATATATGAAGGACCTCCGTTCTCTGCATTCACGTTACATTGCGGCCCCTTGAAATGTTGAGCGGTTGTTGTTTTTTACAAAAAAAATGGGCAGAGCCATAATAACAATGCAATCTATAACGTGCGCAAATTTGTGGACGTAACGGCCGCAACTCAGAGGCGCGGAGCCAAGCTCAGAGTCGCTCGAAAGCACGTGGTTATAGAGGTGAGTTTTTAAGTGTCTCTTGAAGGAGGCGATTGCGGTGATGCTGCGAATGTGCAGAGGGGATAGACGGCGTTCCAGAATGTTGGGGGCAGCCACCGAGGAGCGGCGCTTAGCCGTGACCGTCCTGGATCATGGTATCGAGAGGGGGTCGTGAGTCGCACTGCGCAGGCATCTGCCGTGTGCTGCGCTGCTAGTCGTCAATAGTGAAGAGAGAGTACGGGGGGCAGGCAGATGTGAAGGCACGATAGCAGAGGCAGGCGATCTTGTATGTGACCCTACTGGCGATGGGTAGCCAGTTGAGGGCACGGAGAGAGGCGAGTGAGTCGAGCCGGGGATGAGTGCGGCCAATGACGACGCGTGCCAGGTTGTTTTGAAGTCTTTGAAGATTTTGAGGTTTCCAGAGGAGGACCAGACTAGGACGAAGACCCAACTATGCCACATGCCAATATGTTGGCAGTGTCAGTGGAGATGAGAGGGCGTAGGTGTCTGAGAGCCTTTAGGTGAAAGTTACAGGAATTTATGATTAGATTGGTTTGGCGGTCGAAGGATGAAGTTGAATCAAGGATGACACCGAGATAGCTGAAGTGATCGGTGAACCTGATGCTGTGACCAAAGTTGTGTATGTGTGTTGAGAGCGCGGATGAGTTGAGACGTTGCCTGGTACCTAACACGATGGCCACTGACTTTGAAGGATTGAGGGCAAGGTTGTGTGTGGAGAGTCACTGTTGCAGGGCAGTGGCGCATTCCGAGAGCCTCTCAAATCCAGTCGCATTGGGGGAATTGATGGCGGTGAAAGGAATAGTGTCATCCGCATATGAGTGGTCTTTGACACCGAAGCTTGCGATGAGGCGGCCGACGGAGAATCCCACGTGGTGTGTAGCACGACTAAGGGGGGGTGGGGAGGGTGGGGAAAGTGTGTGGTGGGATGGGACACGTGGAGCGCAAGGCAAGCCTTTGGACTCGGTGCCATGAAAGCGCGGCGGCTGTGTGTTTGTTGCTTTGTACCATGGAAACGATGGCCACAGTACGGTCATTTCCTGCGCATTCGAGATAGCGCACACATAGAGACGCACGCGCGCACACACGCACACGCTTGTGTGTCTGTGTATGTTGCGCTTTACTGCGCTTTCTCTTGCTGCTGCTGATGATGATGATAATGCGTCAGCGCGCAATGGGCTGGAAGGAGAAAGCACGCCAGAGGAGGCCGGGTTGCTGATGTCGGGCGTGGTGCAGGCCACCCCACCCGCTCGTGTGCCGTGCCGGCCTTCATAGGTGCTCGCTAACAGCACTTGCCCCCAGCAGTCTGTTACAGTTATTATAATAAAGGTTCTTTGGGTTAAATCGCGTTATTATCAATGTGTCGCAACCCTCCGCGACCCGACACGGCCAATCAGTAAAAAAATGTGTCACGCTAATAAAACGGCAATTAGTTACTTCTTCAGCCCACCGGTGTGTTTGAAGAGTGCATCCACGACATTTAGAATTGAGTAGTACGACGTTTCGCTGGTAATTACATCCAGCATCTTCGGGCGATTATAATAACGCGATCTAACCCAAATACCTGAATTATGCATAATACTGGTCGCGAAAGCCTACGCGTTAGTCTGTTACAGGCTACACGGGGGATCTTTGTCTTTGTAGCCCTTAGTGGGGAGCGGCATGTGTCGTCGCGGTTATCGCTGCGCTAACCAGTGACGAATATCTGAAGCGGTCCTGGGCCTCCCCTAGGTGGGCTCAGCCTCAAATGGGTACCCGGTGCAGGCCACCCACTACCCCGCCCCCCGGCGTGTGCCATCCCAGCCTGCATCGGTGCTACTCGCTCACAGCACTTTCCCCAGAAGTCTCTCAAGGCTACACGGGGATCTTTGTTGCCCTTAGCGAATGTCGGAAAACACGCGTCCTCTGTTGCGGTCGACGCCTCTCCCCCCTCCCTCCAGCCGTTACCTCTTCACCTCCCCCCCCCCTGCTCCCCCATCCTGTGAAGATATCTCCACAGCGCAGGGTGCAAAGGTCATCGGGGTTTGTGATAATGCCGTGCCCTGGGGTGCGGTGACTTCATCACAACACTGCGCGTCCTCCGATGGGACGCTAACTCTCACCCTGCCACCTCGCCCACGTGCTGGCTTTTCGTCTCGAAGGCACAAATGAAACCCACGTTGCCACTTATGCATTCGGTCTCCGGTTCATTTCTTGACGAAGCTCGATGTTGAATGAACACGTAGGTAGACTGTCGCGACCAATATTATCAACGATAAAGGTTTTTTTTTTATTTTGGGTGAGATCGCGTAGATATAAATGTGTCATTAAACTCGGCACCACCCGACATCCGACTCAAATTGTAAATGTCGTGGGTTTATTCTTCAACACGACGGTCTGCCGAGGTAGAAACGAATTGGCAACTTTCGTTGACGTGACAAACCTGACTAAATTAACGACAGATATATCCGCGATTTAACCCAACAGAAATTGTTTTTATCGATATTGTGTTTTTTTATGACGTTTCTGATTTAGGGGTATTGCGAATCACCCCTCGTGTGTTGCTGCTGTGCCCAGCACCACAGATCTCCCGTAATATCCCGCACCTTGGCTGCGTGCGGTAACAAAGAGTTCAACATACGTACATCTATAGCCAGGCAACCGGCTAAACTCAAACTCTTTGTCAATCTTAGTTTTACACGTAGGCTTTCGCGACCAATATCATCCATAATAGAGCTTTTTGGGTTAGATCGCGTAAATATATAAATGTGTCGTTAAAACCCGCCACCACCCGACACAGCCAGTAAGGTTTGTCACGTAAACAGAACGTAGCCAATTCGTCACTAGTATAGCAATAGTGTGTAGTGTAGTGTATAGTGTAGTGTATTGTAGTGTAGTGTGTAGTGTAGTGTATAGTGTAGTGTATAGTGTAGTGTATAGTAGTGTATAGTGCATTGTATAGTGTAGTATACTAGTACAGCACTAACCGGTGTGTTGGAGAGCCAAGCCACAACATTTACAATCCGAGTACGACGTTTCGCCAGTAATTACAACCAGCTTCATCAGGCGACAGCCGGATTTGTGCAGAAGTCCACCTGTTTCGTTCCTTACATAGAGGCGTGGATGTGGTGACCACGCTTCTGCGTTCTTCTTGCGCGGAGTGGGAGGGGGAGGGGATTAAGCCAGTGGTTCTCAACCTGTTTGGGCGACTGTGACCCCCTCGTTGAATGTTCTTTCAACCGAGTATCCCTCTACCCCTGCCCACTTGCCTGACCCAACATGATTTTAGAAAAAAAATGAATAGTGAACATCAATATTTTAACAATATCACGACGTTTCGATCGCAACACAAGCAATCGTCATCAGGTGAAACAAGAGGATGACGATATTGTTTTTTTTCTATCTATGTGGCTTTACCGAAAGACCCAAAGAACAGCATTTAGATCGCTTGTCGAGTATATTGTGGTGGTCGCGTGGATTTTTCGTTGCGTCCTCCGGTTTTGCCCTCCGCATTTCGAAAACATGCGTTTCGGTTTTGTTGAGTGCTGCTATAAATTCCCACGTATGAAGGCAACGGAAGCCACTTGAGCCGCCATGTAGCCACCATATGTGGCCAGCTAATAGCTCAGGCGGGCTTTTTCCCGATAAAAAGAAAATAAATTTCGATTTAAAGCTTTTGTGACAGCAGGGATCCATCTTCTTGGTTATTTCGGTAAAGTCACGTAGAAGGGAAGTAATAAAATAATAAAAATAAAACATAATAAAATTATTTTCACGACGTTTCGGCCACAACGCAAGCAGCATTCTTCACCTGAGGACGGCCGCTTGCGTTGTGGCCGATACGTCGTGAGAATTATTTTATTATGTTTTATTTTTATTATTTTATTACTTCCCTTCTACGTGACTTGACCGAAAGAACCAAGAAGAAAAATAAAATAGTTAACTTTTATTCGGTTGCTGGTCAGATGTTGCTCAGGAGTCGCCTAAACAATGGGCGTAGACGTTTAACAAAATATAAATGTCCTATCCCTCTTCTCACTCAACAGCACGCATTTGGCAAGAAAGAAAATGTTTTCCGAATGTTTTGTTTTTGGTCCGTGATTTTACATTTATTGGGCCAACTGCATTTTTTTCTGTTTGAAGAGGGCGCATTGCGGGTTCGTGGTTAGACGTGGTGCAATCCGATGCAAATAACTTCTTTTTTTTAAAGAAACAATTAAAAAATAAACCCCAACAATATTCAACGTCATTCTTTTTTCTCCATCCCCTTCCCCCTTTTCGTTTTTTACAACCCTAAATGAAACACTACAGCCCCGAAGCAAAGCATGCGGTCATCTCCTGAGACTATGAAACATTCTTTGAAACTCCCCTCCCACCCACCCCTATGTTTTATAGTTAGCACTTGGGTGCAACAACACCTGACTTGCACTTTCCGGAAAGTCTCCCCCACCACCACCACCCCCCCCCCCAGAGGCAGCTTGTTTAAGTCCAACAAACAGCGTGCCAGATACGCATGCTGTACATAGCCGTAAACTCGCAAGTGAAATGTAATGCAAACAAAAAAGTTGGAGGTCATTTTACCAAATCGGAGGGCCTATTTTGAAGGGTGCGTTCAAGGGTTTGTGTATGGTGCGTGTGCATGGTGCATTTATGGTGCGTTGTATGGTGCATGTGTATGGTGTGCGTTTGTAGGGTGCATATATGATGCATGTGTATGATGCATTTATGGTGCGTTGTATGGTGCATGTGTATGGTGTGTGTCTGTCTGGTGCGTGTGTATGGCGTGTGTTTGTATGGTGCATGTGTATGGTGTGTGAAGGTCTGTCGGAAAGACAGCGTCTGAATGACGCTGTCTTTCCAACAGACCTGTTTTTCACCTGAGGACGGCTGCTTGCGTTGTGGCCGAAACGTCGTGAGAATTGTATTTTAATATGTTTAATTTTTATTATTTTATTATTTCCCTTCTACGTGACTTTACCGAAAGAACCAAGAAGATTGCACGCGGGTGTTCAGTTAGGGTAATGTTAATGTACCCAAACAAAGTTCTTGCCGGCAGTTTTTGTTTTCATCGAGCAAGAAATCGTTGCATGAGATCCATCATTTCGCTATGCGATTTAAACTGGTACGAAGGGGTAGCGGGGCTTCGGACAGGACAGTGGTCAAGAGTGGTGATGGAGTGGCAGCCGAGGAATGGAACGCGTCCGAGAGGCATTCCACCAAGGAGATGGAGCACTTGCCCCTACCGTCTGTTAAGGCTACACGGGGGATCTTTGTATATATATATGACGGACAAAGGCCTGATTTTCAGCACGGTGCTCTCGTGTCGAGCGACATTAAACACATTCAATAGCTTCCCGTGACTGACGAGAAACGCATCGGGCATTGCAGCGGCAGCGAGTGCCCAGTGGAAACAAAATAAGCGTGCCACACACGCACGCTTGGTTATCGACATATCACTTGGGTTCCAGTTAATGGTTGGAAGTGCTCCTCACTGAGTACTGGCCACTGACGATGTCACTCAAAGTGGCCTATCTTAAGTGTCCACCCATTGTGTAGCTCACCGTAAAATCGCTGGCTTATGACAGACCCTCCTTATGGGCAGGTGTGGTTATGGGCACTTCAGACGGCGCCATGGTGGCGTGACGTTGGGGCTGGGTGGTTTACAGGAGATCGTGGGTTCGATCCCGACCCTGACGCCTGCTGCACGTTTGGAGTTTGCGTGTCTCTGTCACCGTGGTCGCATGGATTTTTCTCCGGGTCCTCCGGTCTTTTTTTCCTCCACATTTAGAAACAACATCGCGCGTTTAGGGTATTTGGCTGCTGTACATTTGCACGCGATACAAAACAAATCACAGTGATTTGTTTTATTTTATTTTATTTCTACCTACGTGACTTTACCGAAAGAACCAAAGAGTATGGATCCCTGCAGTCACGAAAGCTTCAAATCTAGATTAGTTCGTTAGATCTAACACTGCCTGTAAGCGATGTGAAACAACAACACAACGTGAGAACGATACGTGCAGGCTTGAAACAAATGCACGCAGGAGTGCGCTGCTCACAGACAGCAGGAAGGCCCAGCTACCGTCATGCCTCGCACAATGAAGTGATCGCCACTGTGGCACGGACAATGCTCTCAGCCTTGTCTAGACCACCATCTCAAGAGCTGAACGCATGCCGGTGTCGTCATTATTATGATTTATTATTATTTTTCAGGTCACCATCTCTAGGGCGGTGGCACACGGCCCAGTGGTAGCAGCAGCTTCTTGCAGAAGTTCACGGTTAGAAATGCAGCGGCCGCCCCGGTTAATCCCCACGAGAGCACTGCGTGGCGTCTGTGTTTGTGTAAAAAAAACACATAAACCCGATGTCATTCACAAGAGCAGGCCGGTGTGTTGCTGGCCTCAGGGTCCACATTTGCCAACATTCGAAAATTTACACCGCAAAATTGCTCAATTAGCATCACATGCAGCAGCAGCAGTAATCACCGTACCACCTACTGGCAGACCAATGACCCGGGTCACTCTCGCAAATGAGACTATCCTGGTTTCTTGAGCTCTTACTCTGGTTACACAAATGTAACAAACAAAAAAACTTGAACTGAACGAGTTAAAAAAAATATACAAATAAATGAGGCCACCCCAAGCAGGATGGGGTGAAACAACCGCGCACCGGTTTTGCCCTCGTTGAGGCTCATCGGTGTGGCACAGCCATCAGTCTCCGCTGTTGCCTCATGCACGCCACTTGTGACGACACACTTGGTGCGTTGCCAACTCTGAGGGCACTTTGCAAAGTTCCACTGAATCATCCAGTGAGGGCGGCTCTTCAGTGCTGAGAGAACGATCAGGAGGGACCGTCCTTGCAACGCGAGCAAGCGTTATGCGTCGTGTGCTAAAGCTGTGTGAGTTCTAAAGGGCTCTGTTATACAAATGCTTTGTTAGAGTGCTCGCTGGTGGTTCCCAGAGGGCTGCTGCTGCTGCGTGTGTGTAGGATTGATAGCTCGCTCTTCCAAATGCGTTTCTTTTTAAAATATTGACATTCTGACAATTTTGAGCATCCATCATCATTATCACCCTCATCGGCATCACAACACTCCATCATCATCACCACCACCAACACGATATTTGGGATAAACAACTCACTCACAGCCAACGTTAGCTAACGTCACGCTGTCTACGAAAGAAGGCAGTGCAGTAACACTGCGCTCCTGTGCGACCACGTGTACTGCTGCGACACGCACTGACCGGCGTGGTGAAGTATGGTCAAACAACTCCGTCAGAGCCGTGGATTGGCAAAGGGGATGTGCAGCGCATTGGTACACACCATTCGGTTGGCAGTGGTGCAACAAGCCCACAATAACAACAACAACAACAACTTCACCACGTCCGTCAACAACACTGTTGCTAATTGGTTTTTTACCCTTCTATCTGGCAACAAAACTGACACCTTTTTTACAAGGAGTCATGTTTGCATAGACCACAATACCTGCAGTCATAATGCAAACAAAAAACATAACTCTGATAATGCACTGTCCTTGAAGTTGATTGGTCCACACAGGAGACAGCTTTCCTTAGAGCATAGTCTCACATGGGTTGGACCAGATGTCTATGCAAACATGACTCCTCGTTAAGAAGGTGTCAGTTTTGTTGCCAGATAAAAGGGTAAAAAAACAAATATCATATTTTTAATGGCAAATGAGGTACCAATGGTGTAAAACACTGTTGCTGTAACAAGGATATAGGTACGCGAATCGACGTTTCGGGTACATGGCACTTATCCATGGCACATATGCACACATCGACCAAAGGCGCGGCTGGAGCACGCGGACAGCCGCCCAAACACTGACGGGGAGAGCGCACGGCACGTGATGAGAATCACCGAGCAGCCGGAACGCGACCTTTGTGTGCGTCTCTCGCAGGGTAACATTGGGCTGGCGGGGAGTGCGGAGAGCTGGGGGAATGATGGAAGAGGGGGGGGGAGGGGGGTGATAGAACGAGGTTGGTGGTGGTGGAGGAGGAGGGCTGTCCATAAGGCCTGACCCACCTAGCGTTATGATAACTCCGACACAAACCGAGGCTGTCTGCTTGCTGCTGCTGCTGCTGCGTTGTAAGTGCGCCGCGCACGTGACCGAGTGACCTTGACGCTCGAACAATAACAGCAGCGGTGGGCAGTAATGTCATATATGTACATTGCCTGTGTGTGTGTGGAGCACGCGTGTGTGTGTGTGTGTCTGCGCGTGTCTTTGTCCTCGAGTACATGGTGCGGCGTGGGATAAATAAACAAAACATCGGCCACTAGGGAGACAAAGGCGGCCGGACGTGGCCGTTGTTGTTCCACCCACCCTCGCGCGCGCCGTGCCTGCCCTGGTAGGTGCTCGCTAACAGCACTTGCCCCTAAAAGTCCGTGCAGGCTATACAGGGTAGTGGGACCTTTGTCCTTGTGTGTGTGTGTGTGCGCGCGCGCGTGCTGCGTGTCCGGGATGTGGGCACCTCGTGCGCTGCGCGCGCTCCATCGCCCGTCGCAGCGAGCCTCGCTTTGACGACGACGGACGGACGCCGGCGAAGACGACGCGATGGGAAACACCGGCGAATCAACACAGCGTGGATGCCTCCTCCTCCTCTCACGCTGTGTCCATGCCGTCGGGGAAGCGGCTAGGCGGGCGACAGGAAAATCTCTCCGTCTCCCCCCTCCCTCTCTCCTCCTCCTCCTCTTCTCCCTCCGCGGACGATGCAACGTAGCGCGCTCGCTGGCTCCTTCACGGCAGAGCGATGCGCGCGGAGATCATCATCATCGGCACCGCCACCATCATCAGCATCGCCAACGCCCCACCACCCCCCC
Source organism: Lampetra fluviatilis (assembly GCF_964198595.1). Taxonomy (NCBI): domain Eukaryota; kingdom Metazoa; phylum Chordata; class Hyperoartia; order Petromyzontiformes; family Petromyzontidae; genus Lampetra; species Lampetra fluviatilis. The sequence goes on along the minus strand of NC_136278.1, from coordinate 28,366,694 downwards.
CCGGCTCGATAGATGCTGTCTCTGCCCCCCCCCCACCCCCCACGACACACGAATGGTGCGATAACTCCCTGGGGGCCCGGCGGATGGCAAAAGCGTTCCGGGCTTACGCGTGGCTCCAGCTTCATCCGTCGTGGTTATTTTTGGGTTTCTTGGTTCCCCGGTTACCAGGGGCTGCTCGCTGGTGGTTCTCCCGTTACCGGGGCGACTGCCTCCCTCCGCTGTGCTCCGTACCCCCCCACCACCACCACCCCCCACACTCCTCCTCCCTCCCCCCCCAAGACTTGCAAAGCGCCTCCTACTCTCGTAGCCGCTTCTGTTGTTGCTGCTGCTGCTTCTTGCCACTGAGAGCCGTGGCTTATTCATAGCCACGCCGCTTGTGTGTTTTGTTGTTGTTGTTTGCATGGATGTGCTTCCAACGTGGCCGCCGTGGTTGGTACGGTTGGCAGACAACCGCGCACTTGCATCGCGGAGCGCCGGGCGGTTTCGTTCGATCTCCAGGCGCGGCAGTTCAAGCAGTGGGCAAGTGGTGTATCTTACAACCTCCACTCGGCAAGTCAAACAACACGGGCTACGGTCGACAGTTTGGTGATGGTCGGGTCGACTTCTGGACAACGTGGAAGAGTAGGCCAAATGCTCTTAGGGGCCGTCCATAAATGACGTCACGCACCTGGGGGGGGGGGGGGGGGGTCAGACATTTGTGACGATCTGTGACGAGTGGGCGGGGGGGGTTGAGAAATGTGACGTCACATCAAAATGCTCAACTTTAAATAAATACAGACAACACGTTCTACTTAATTAAATAGACTTTTTAATAAATGTTTTCTCCTACAACATCAGAGTGCAGCGCCACATTAAATACGCACTTCAATGACAATAGTTTAAAGCGATTTGAAACATGTTTATTTGGGAGGGGGAGGGGCAGAGCTTTGTGACGTCATATTTGAGGGGGGGGGGGGTCTGACTTTTCGTGACGCCGTGTGACGAGGGGGGGTGTGGGTAAAAAATCGTCCAAAATCGCGTGACGTCATTTATGGACGGCCCCTTAGAGTCCAGATACAGATGTATCTCTCTCTGTAGTTGGAGCCGCTTCCGCCAGGATTTGGCGTGTAGCAAGTAAATTGCATGGCTACGTACGGTGCGAAAGAAGTTAAACGTACAGGTGCGTGCATTGAGGCCAGTTGGAACAGCTTGAGCGAATTTACCGGTGTCGGCTAGTTCCTCTCGTCACGAACGTCAGTCCTGGTCTCGGACGAGAACCCGTTCGGCATCATTCGCAAAGAGCACGCAATCCATACGTTACAAGTTTAATTTAGCGACACATCCGATCTGCACGGTAGGCTGCGTGCGTATTCAGCTGCCCGCAGGCGCACTTCGATACAGTTGTGTATATAGCAAGGCCGTAATTATCCCCCCCCAATATTCAAAGATGCTCAAAATGTCCCCCCCCCCCCAATATATTGCTATAAAATAGATTTCTGTTCATATGATTGTGGTTATGGTTGTACTTTATTAATCCCTGATGTTTGCCATTACTTGCAATGAAACAAGAAAAGGTTAAAAAAAACAGAGCAATATAATACAATACACTATTGGACATTATTGTAAAAAATAAATAAAAAGTCCATGCAACGTGTTAGTGAATTTTTGTAATATTTTAGGCAGGAAATGGCAGGAAATGAGTTTTCAAATTTACATTTTTTTTCTGGGGGGGGGGGGCAGATCCCCTGGAATATTTGGTCCCCCCCAATGTTGACTCCATGGCTACGGCCTTGGTATATAGCGAAGATAGCCAAGCAACCTATATAGTCCCGTTGTTTTCCAAGGGTGGATGAATAAGGCCGCATGTCACGTGGTGTCAGGGAGCAGGCTACGTGATGTCATCTTCCGGAGCCGTCAGTCTGACACGTGGTTGTGCGCCACGTGTTGCGAAGAGATCCCAGTGGAGAGGCGATGTCGTCAGGCCGCATCAGTAACTTCAGAGGGAAATCAAATGCAAATCAAACCTTTACTGAATACAGCAGCAGTCTCTCTCTCTCTCGATCACCACGAAAAATACAAAATAAAATAACTTGTAAAACACTAAGTCGTCGTCCCACACCCCCACCCCCCAGTAGAATTTGTTCAAGCAGCCAAAAACTCGAGGCGTTTTTTCTGAGTCTCATCTGCAGTGCGGTTTGTGACACCGTTAAACAAATGGCCTATTGAGCTCGCCTGACCTTGCTCCAACCTCCCCCCCACCCCCCACAATGCCTCATTGCATCGCAGCGCAATCGATAACGAATCTCGCGGGATCTCGCTGGGATCGATGCAACGACGACGACGCTGCTGCTTGATAGTACAGAAGCTGTCAGCTGTTCGATGGCTCTACTTGGGCGGTGGGGGACGTCTCGCGCCGTGAACGGGAGATTCCAAGCTGGTTGTACATCTCTCGTGTGGCCGAGCCAGACTCCGTCCGCGATTCGCTGCGCAAAATGATTGTTTTTTTGTTCTACCGCTTTCCAACTCGCATTGGAGGCGTGGATAGGTCAGCTCTGTGTGCAACAGGGCCAACGTATACCCACGTCACATGTAACGCCAGCTGTTGGTGAAACAGTGCTCCGGTAAACCTGACATCTAAGTTGAGGTGCTGTAAGTTTTGGGCACTGTGTGTGTGTGTTGTTTTTTTTCTCGTTCTCAAATCATTTGTGACTTGTCACGGAATGGGAGTGTTCGTTCCAAATTAATTATTGCATTTATTCCTAAAGGGTGTTGTTGCCGTTGATTGAAACAATGCTCCGTTCAACCTGAGATGTAAATTGAGGTGCTGTACATTTTGGGCGCTGTGTGTGTGTGTGTGTTTTTTTTCTCGTTCTCAAATCATTTGTGACTTGTCACGGAATGGGAGTGTTCGTTCCAAATTAATTATTGCATTTATTCCTAAAGGGTGTTGTTGCCGTTGATTGAAACAATGCTCCGTTCAACCTGAGATGTAAATTGAGGTGCTGTACATTTTGGGCGCTGTGTGTGTGTGTGTGTTTTTTCTCGTACTCAAATAATTTTGACCGCACTTGTCACTGAATTGGAGTGTTCGTTCCAAATTCAGTATTACATTTATTCCTAGAGGGTCTTGTTGCCAGGGCCGTCCATATGGAAACGGGGGGGGGGGTGTGCGGGGCCTGGGGCAAACTCCCCCCAAGTATTCTGACATCGTGACTTCGAATCGCGGCCTCCTCCACCCTCCCCCCCCCCCCCCCAAAGCACGGGGCCCGGGGCAGTCGGCTCCGATTCGCCGTACCCTAGGCACGGTCTCTGGGTGTTGCGCACGAGGATCAAAACTGGCAGTGTGCAAGGAGAGACCTCACGAACGCGACCACACTCAAGGCGATGGGCGGTGCAGTGGCATTAGCGGCTAGCGGGCACTGCGCAATGAACCCTGAAACTTGAGTTCGATTCTTGGCCGTGGCTAACAGTGGTGGCGAGTGACCTTTAACCTCGTATTTACCGGCCTGGTGGTGGGGTATGGTCCAACAATCGGCATGACCACGACATGGGGAGGAGGCCCTGATTCAGCAGTGGATTGACAAAGGGCGATGCATTGTTATTATTTATTTATATGCACATTGTCAATGTGACGTGATTGTTAGCAAATGCTATCTCCGGAAACGGAATTTGCTCAAAGGAATTCAGCAAAGTTTAACACGTAGGCTTTCGCGACCAATATTATTCATAATAAAGGTTTTGGGTTAGATCGCGTAAGTATAAATGTGTCGTAACCCTCCACCACCCGACACAGCTAATTGGTAAGGGATTTGTCACGTAAACAAAATGCCAAATTGTTACTACTTCAGCCCACCGTTGTGTGTTGGAGAGTAAATCCACAACATTTACAATTTGAGTAGTACGACGTTTCGCTGGTAATTACATAAACCAGCATCGTCGGGCGATTTACACTTACACGATTTAACCCAAAAAACCTTCATTATGAATTCGGCAAAGTACACATTTGACAACAATCGGTACACGTGCGAGTTTGTGTGTGGGATTGATTTCATGGGAAGCGGAATCTTAACGGTAAGTGCGCTGCGCTATGGACCCGACTACCCGAGTGTGATGAATACATTGAAACCGCGTTTTGAATAAGTGTTGTATACTCCATTGGAACACTTTTGGCGTCATCTGGTCCAACACCATGTGAGACTAGGCTTCTAGGAAAGCTGTCTCGGGTGTGGACCAATCAACTTCAAGGACAGTGCATACATTATCAGAGTTATGTTTTTTGTTTGCATTACGACTGCAGGTATTGTGGTCTATGCAAACATGACTCCTTGTAAAAAAGGTGTCAGTTTTGTTGCCAGATAAAAGGGTAAAAGAAACAATTATCATGTTTTATACTCTTTGTTTTTTTTGGTAAAGTCACGTAGGTAAAACAATCAATAAAATAAAATTAATGAAAAGAACTAAATTTGTGATTTAATTTAGTTGTTTTCATTTATTTTATTTTATCGATTGCCTACAACTAAATTTGAAATTTAATTTATTTGTTTTCATTTATTTTAATTTATTGATTGTTTTACCTACGTGACTTTACCGAAAAAAACAAAAAGTATGAATCTTTGCAGTTACGAAAGCTTCAAATCTAGAACTAAGTGTTTTGTTCCCTTTACACTGCTGTTGAAAACAAATCTCGTGGTGGTTGTCAAGGGGGGCCCTAACTCGTAGCTTTGGCCACGGGGAAAGGTGGCAAGGTGCCCCCTGCCCCCAAGCTCGTTCTGCCACTGCTCTGGAGTACATTATTAGAATGATCACACTGGTCAACACACTTTTTCTGGCATAAGGTATTCCAACGGTTTTAAGGTTATTTTGTGGTGCTAATTCCAAATCTGAGATATGCAATATTGTATTTTTAATAAAAACTGCAGAAGAAAAATATTAAATAAATGCGGATATCTACATAAAATTATATCATAAACACACTATCCTAAAAATACAGCACCATATTTTAACACTAAAGCAGTCGCTGACTCGCAACAACTTGAAATCATAAGTGACAGAGTTAATTTCGGGTAAAATCAATGAAAATGGGGTATGCCGATAGCATAAAAATGAGATGTGATAGAGCAAATCTGAGATCAGATTTGGAATCAGCACCCTGAAATTAGTCAAGGACAGCTGCAAAAGTGCAGGCCAGAAATTTTTTTTTTTGTTGACCAGTGTTATTATCGTCAATAAATACATCTGTATAGAGCAAGTGGTTCCTAACCTTTACTGCAGCCTTGCAGCCCTTTGGCTCTCAATTGTAAAAAAAAAAATGTAAAATGCTTGTAAATACACAGGGGTTTGATGAAACAACCTAAGTTGTTACTTAAGTGCCCGTCTTTAATTTGTCTTTCGACGATTTACCTTTTAAAACTAATCTGGCCGTGTCTCGCTCCCCCAGAAAGGGCATCTCGCACACCCAGCGGGTGCAGTGTGCAGCACCCCACGTGATGAAGAACCGCTGGTGTAGAGGGAATTAGTTTCACGTGGCATTGTGTCCCAGGACCGTGGGAAGGTGCCTTTGAGAACCACTGCCTTGATCCTCTGAACGCGCGAAGAATAAAGGGTGTGTGCGATGCGTTATCCGCGCACGATAGGCCGACACGAGATGGTATATTATTAGGTGATAGCATATTATTAACATTCCATCCGCAGATATACATCCTCCGTGTGTGCTATGCTGGGCTTTGATAGCAAGAAAATCCAGTGGTCACACGCCGGATAATTCACACACACACACATAACACCTGCCCACGCCTTCACTGTCTGTAGCTGACCACGCGTTATTGATATGCCCTGTCTGTGTGTGTCTGTTCGCAATGTCACTCAGAGGCAAGCCTTGCCAGATCCCCTGGAACCAGCGATTTGCGGCGATCACCTCCGTGTGATGCCACTGATCCAAGGCTCGCAGGAATGTGAGCATTTTGAACTTCAGTGTTGGGGCGCTCTGAACGTGCTGCTACATCGTGCATACACGTGGAGACGGAGCAGAGTTACCCTTGTTGCAGGATTGATTCTGCGGCAGTGTGATGGTCAGCACGCTGGAACGGTCCCTTCCAGAGGTCGCCGGTTAGAGTCCCGCGTGCAGTAGAAACAGATGTCACTGTCGTTGCGTTCTGAACACGCAGCTACACAATGCATACATCGGCATGCATAGATATGCATTATGCCTACAGCGCCCCATAGGCCTATGGGGCGCTGATTCGAAAAATTACCCACAATTGGAATCGACATAGCGATCATTGCCCCTACTGTGGAGACTTGGCAATACCCTCCTGAAAGTCATGTGTGAGACGTGATGATGATGATGATAATGATAATACGTCAACATATACGCAAAAAATGTGTTTTCGATGTATGCATGTTGAACTTTTTTCGCACCGTACGTAGTCAACCGTGCGAATCGGAGGTGCGGGGGAAGGACAACAAACTGAACACAAAAAGCAGTCCTAAAGAAATTCGTTTCCAATATATATGATTCAAAAGTGCACAGCTCCAGTGGCTTCCTAATATCGGAAGGAAGAGCGTTCCAGACGGCCACAGAAGCGCATCTACAGAGATAACAGCATGCTTTTCCTTTCGAGAACACATTTCACATCTTGCACAAATTGTACACGCGACTTAGTGATGGGGCGGAGGGGGGGGGGGAAAGGAGCAGGAACCTTGCCGTGCTTTGCATTTCAAGATGCACGCGGCTTAATGATAACCACAAGCTCAAGAAAGGCAATCTTGTAGTGTAATGGGCCATATCATGGTGTTAATACAGGGAGCGAATGCACGATTAGGCAACTGGCGGGTATTTGCGTTTGGCCCTCTGTTGCCATACAGCGTAGACACTGGAACGGTTATGTTTACAAAAGTTTTTATATGTTATGAAAATAAATATGCACTAATCATTAGCTGTATTTACCCAGGACTTCATCTCTCAGTCCCGTTGTTTTTTTTTTCATTAAGGTCAAACTTCGGTGGGGTCATGGTGATGGTGGGCGTACAAGTTGCTTGCGACTCGCCGATGAGATCAATGATCAGGGCGCGATAGTTGAAGCAAGTGGCACGTTTCTAATCACGCGTGATCATCTCGGTCTGGAAAGCCAAGAGGCCGATGGACTCAATAAATAATTAATATTTAATTCGGGAGACGGGATCTGAGTTGCCCTGATAAAGGATCGATTACCCGTACGCACTCGGGGAGTTGCTGTCCTGTGATGGTCAGCACGCTGGGAATGTGCCCTGCAGAGGTCGCTGTTTATTTTGTGTCGGTCTTTTCACGTCTATATCAATGATCTTGTTTTTCATCTTGATCTGAAGCGTTCGTGACTGCAGGAATCCTGCTAAAGCTATCGATTAGCAGTCCTCCTGCTGTGTTTTTTTCACACCTGATGACGGTTGCTTGTGTTGCGATCGAAACGTCGTGATCTATTATTATTTTTCCCACCTACGTGACTTTACCGACAGAACCAAAGAGTATGGATCTTGTTTTAAGTTTATTTGGCACACAGCAACAACACTTATTTCAATTGTCATGTCTTCTTTTGGTTGCCGTGTACCCAACCTCTTTATTTCGGTACGGTGTCATTATTGAATATCGCGGTTTGGGATATCGCGGCACTTTCCAAACACGTGCTCCCGCGATATTCAAAGGTCTCCTCTATTACATCTGACACCGTGACATCGAAGCGCGCCCCCCCCCCCACAATCACGGGGCCCGGGGCAGTCGCCCCGACTCGCCGTACTCTAGAGACGGCTCTGCCCAGGGGGTAGCCGTTCGCGTTAAACTGCATGCAGAAGTCGCAGGTTCACGTTCGATCTCCGGGCGCGGCAGTCGAAACAATGGTGTGCATTTCTTCTGTCAAATTAGATGAACCGGGCTCAAGCCTGCTGAGATTTCATCATATTGATGAGATCGATGAGGTCGTATTGCTCATTGCATCTGCTCATGGGACATCTTCATCATATACACTATTGACGACCAGATAATGAACAAAACACACATTTTCGCATCGCCAATGCAACGGAGGTAAAACTGTAGACTTGTTAACGCAACGGATGCTGCTTTTCGCTTGCATCGGGAATATAATACGAACATTATTGAGAGCCACGTGTCATTCCAACGCTGTTCGATGGCCTCCTCCCCACGTCGTGTCGGCCATGAGGATTGAGCGACCATATTTACCCACCCCGTCGAGCGCGAGTTGATGAAGGTGGTGTGTGTGTGGGGGGGGGCGTTGGAGCGGTGGGGTGGGGGGGTAGGAGGGTGATCAGCTCCGGTTCAGATCTCAACCGCCACTGTTGAGAGCCGTGTTCGTGATTCCAACTCGGGGTGCAGGGCATTGGTTCGTAACGCGTTGTCGCGCTGACAGCGCGCGCTGCAAATGTAGCGTCAGTCGAAATCACCACCACCACCCATCCACCACCCATCCACCACACCATACCCCGCCACGTGTTTAATAATTCACTGGTCAACAAAAAACAATTCTGGCCTGGACTTTTGCAGCTGTTTTAGACTAATTTCAGGGTGCTGATTCCAAATATGATCTCAGATTTGCTCTATCACATCTCATTTTTATGCTATCGGCATACCCCATTTTCATTGATTTTACCCGAAATTAACTCTGTCACTTATGATTGCAAGTTGTTGCGAGTCAGTGACTGCTTTAGCGTTAAAATATGGTGCTGTATTTTTTAGGATAGTGTGTTTACAAGATCATTTTACGTAGATATCCACATTTATTTAATATTTTTATTCCGCAGTTTTTATTGTTCAAGTTCAAGTTCATTTATTAGGTATAGCCCTGTGAGCCATTTGGCTCTTGAATCGGGTGCAACCGCAACAAACAAAAAACAAAAACATGAACAAAAAACATCTTAAAGTGAATATGTGACTGAGTGCAAACAGAAAATCCAAGAGAAGACAGTAAAATATTGCAGAAAAAGCACCGTACACAAAAATGTGCAAAAATCCCAGTGGGATGCAAATCAAACAACATTGAAAATGCAATATTTGATATCTCAAAAACCCTGATGCGATAGACAAAAACCGATGCCAGATTTGGAATCAGCACCCCAAAATTACCTTAAAAATCGTTGGAATACCTTATGCCAGAAAAAGTGTGTCGACCAGTGATATAATTGTTACGGACGTAGGAGCGTGAGTGTAGAGCTGAGTTGGGTGGCTTAACGGAAGGGGGAGCTCCTCCGCCAGGATGGAGCTCACAGCGGCCCAGCAGCACCACGTGACGCACAGACACGTGCTCGCCACGCTTTGCTGCTTGGACCTTTCTCGGTTGTCGGGGAATGCGCGGCGCCTTGCAGGAACGAATGGCACGAAATAATAATTATCATTGGGGGGCCGTCCATAAATGACGGGGGGGTGGGGGGGGCGGGGGATCAGACATTTGTGACGATGTGTGACGAGGGGTGGAGTGGGGTTTGAGAAATGTGACGTCACATAAAAATGCGCAACTTTAAATAGATATAGACAACACGTTCTACTTAATTAAATATACTTTTTAATAAATGTTTACTCATACAACATCAGAGTGCAGCGCCACATTAAATACGCACAACAATGACGATAGTTTAAAGCGATTTGAAGCATGTTTTATATTTTTTTTGGGGGGGGGGGGGAGAGCTTTGTGACGTCATATTTGAGGGGGGGGAGGTCTGACTTTTTGTGACGCCGTGTGACGATGGGGGTTGGGGGGTCACAAATCGTCCAAAATCATTTATGGACGGCCCCCAAATGGCACGCAACACTAATTATCATTGGCACCGTTGTGGAGATTATTAATGATTAACGAAGTACATCAGTAGACACGGTGTCCTGCACATATCTGTTGCTCCGTGTAAACGATGTCAAATGATATAATTTCGTCTGTTGCATTCTTCGCAATGACGCTCGTGGTTTTCTGGGTGTGTTGCACCACCGTTTGGCTACGTACGGTGCGAAAGAAGTTCAACACACGTACCACAGGCGGAGTTCGACTTCGACTCTTGGGCTGTGAGGGGGCAGGGGGTTCACTTCGTCCCTCACATCAGGAATCGCGGGTGCGAATCATTAATCGATTTTTTTTTTAATCTGAATTGTCAACTATTGAAAGTAAAAGTTAATAAAGGTGTCAAGTTTGGGCCGGGCGTTTACCCCCCCCCCCCCGTGCCCCCCCCCCCCCACGTATGTTGTGGGGAGACGGCAGCTCTACGGAGGAGACAATTTCACGTCATTCTCACGAGCGCCCTGACGCGATCAACACCTCCACCCTCACCCACGTGCACAGACATCACGAGGCTCAGCGTTTGCTTTGTACCTGCGTGTGTGTGTATGTGTGTGTATGTGTGTGTGTATGTGTGTGTGTATGTGTGTGTATGTGTGTGTGTATGTGTGTGTGTATGTGTGTGTGGGTATGTGTGTGTATATGATGTGTGTGTGTGTATGTGTGTGTATGTGTGTGTATGTCTGTGTGTATGTGTGTGTATGTGTGTGTGGGTATGTGTGTGTATATGATGTGTGTGTGTGTATGTGTGTGTATGTCTGTGTGTATGTGTGTGTATGTATGTGTGGGTATGTGTGTGTGTATATGATGTGTGTGTGTGTATGTGTGTGTATGTCTGTGTGTATGTGTGTGTATGTGTGTGTGGGTATGTGTGTGTATATGATGTGTGTGTGTGTATGTGTGTGTATGTCTGTGTGTATGTGTGTGTATGTATGTGTGGGTATGTGTGTGTATATGATGTGTGTGTGTGTATGTGTGTGTATGTGTGTGTGTATGTGTGTGTATGTATGTGTGGGTATGTGTGTGTATATGATGTGTGTGTGTGTATGTGTGTGTATGTGTGTGTGTATGTGTGTGTGTATGTGTGTGTGGGTATGTGTGTGTATATGATGTGTGTATGTGTGTGTCAGTCGACCCGTGGCACCTGGGTCTGCCCCGTGACCTCCTGCCAGCGGGCGTTCGACACTTCACGTGGCCTCAAGGTGCACATGGCCTGGCACAAGCGTCATGGTGACGTCACCGCCACTTAGTGGCGAATGGCGGTTGTTGTATGTGCGTGTGTTTGTGTGTATGCGTGTATGTGTATGTAAGGGGGGAGTGGTGGTGCAGCGGTTAGCACGCTGCGCTACGAACCCGGCGACCCGAGTTCGATTCCTGGCCAGCACCGGCGACGATTATCTGTACCGGTCCTGGGCCTCCCCTAGGTCGACTCAGCCTCAAGTGAATACCTGGTGAGGTGTGTAGTAAACATCGCCACCGGGGAGACAAAGGCGGCCGGGCGTGGTGCTGGCCACTCACCCCTTCGTGTGCCGTGCCGGCCTTCATTGGTGCGCGCTAACAGCACTTGCCCCAACGGTCTGCTGAGGCTATACGGGGGATCTTTGTCTTGTGTGTGTATATAGCCCGACCGTAACCCAGCGACCGGCATAAAATCGTAATGATGTTACGGAAGGGCCAGAAAGGTAACATCTTGTCAGGGACATAGTGGGGCACGGTGCTTGTGGATCCTTATTTATTCACGAGAGAAATGCACAGAAACAATCGACGGACACGTTACGAATGTTTGCCCAATCTTCTTCTTGCCGTCATCGTACACAGTGCCGGATTATCCTAATAGTAGTAGCTACTATATATGTAGCATATGTAGCATATGTTGTACATATGTAGTAGCTACATATGTAGTAGCTACATATGTAGTAGCTACGGGCCCCGCACTTCCAAGGGCCCCGCACTAAATGCTTTCAGGCTATCAACTCCGGTTCAGCGATTCTGCACTTGCTCTATTACTATAGTATTATACTTTATTCTTTATTCTTTGGTTCTTTCGGTTAAGTCACTATACTTGCCTTCAACTTTTATGAACGACTGGGTGTTTAAGGTTAGTGATTTGTCGTATTATCTGGCCGTATAGCAAATGAAAAAATACAGTTACTTTACTATGCAAGTAAAAAAATTGTGTTTTAATTACGTTATTTATTTATTTATGGGCCCCTTTATAACAACATATGCTATGGGCCCCGCACTCGCTTCATCCGGCACTGGTCGTACGGCGGCTGACGTCGATGCACCGAGCTAGGATTTCACGTCGAGGTGGTGAAGCGCAGATGAGCGCGTCAGGAGCGGTGGCGGATTAAACGCCGGTCGCCTCTGATGTCCGCTTCGCACCGCGACACAATGATGGCACCGGGAGTTGCTCGTTGGGTTCGCCCGGAGAAATCGACCTCGAGCAGCTGAAAGTTCCACGTTGCTTCGTCAATCCTCGCGGCAAAGACTTGAACATTATACTAGTAGGAACCTCCTGGTTACACCAGCCCACAGGGGATTATTGTGTCCGTCTGTCCGTCGTGCAGGGAGGGGATGGGTGGGAAGGGAGGGGCTGTGTGGGGAGGGGAGGGTGGGGAGGGGCTGGGTGGGGAGAGTGGGGAGGGGCTGGGTGGGGAGGGTGGGGAGGGGCCTGGTGGGGAGGGTGGGGAGGGGCTGGGTGGGGCTGGGTGGGGAGGGGCTGGTCACCCCGTGGTGCCCTTATCAAACTCAACGTTTAACCTACTCACGCCGGCTTGTGCATGCCCTCACAGTCGGGCATATTTGCGGAATACACCACGCCGCCGTTGACCCTGGCCATTGACCGAGCAACCCAACGTTCCTACCAGCTCCCTCCGCAGGAATGTGTTTCAGGGTTGCGCTTCAAAAAAAAATGTTAACACTTATATGGGACCATTGTTTTAATGGGAAAAAAGAACGGATAATACTACACTGTAACATGATAACAAATGTATGTTTAAATATCTTCAAAAAGTCAAAGAGTCTCCCATCATTGTCAACGCGTGCCTGTAAATTTTCTCCAGGTGGTCTCTAGAGCCGGGAGGAGGCACATTGCTTGTGGTATCGTTGCAAATTCTCAGCAGTGTTCACATTTTGATGAAGCACCCTACACACACATATATACTCAGTTAAAGCGTCTCCGGTGAAAGCTCGTGGTTCCCACTACGTGTGATCATCATCCGTGTCACCAAGGCCGTCGTCATGGAATCAACATTGGGGGGGACCAAATCGTTCCAGGGTGTCTGGGGGTTCCAACCCAGAAAAATATCCAAATAAAAAAACTCATTTCCTGCCTAAAATATAAAAAAAATTCTCGAACACATGGGATGGGCTTTTAATGTATTTTTTTTAGAATTATTTAGACTAGTGTATTGTATTACATTGCTCTGTTTTTACTTTTTTTTTTACCATTTCTTGTTTCATTGTATGTAATTGCAGAGATTAGGGAGTAATAAAGTACAACCATAACCACAATCATATAAACAGAAATCTATGCATTGATTTAGATGAAGACAAGTCCAGATATTGTGGCAAAAGTTTAGGAAATTGTTATTTTTTATTTACATAGCATAGCAATTGTGTTTTTTATAGCAATATATTGGGGGGGGGGCATTTTAAGCATATTTGAATATTTGGGGGGATGTGTCCCCCCCAATATATATTATAACGAGCTTTACTACCCGGCTTCGCCCGGGACTTGGATTATTGTCTTGGATTAATTCACGGTCTACGCGGAGGGTTGGGGGGGGGTGTGCGTGACGTCAGCAGGCACACTGCGTGACGTCAGCAGGCACATGCGTGACGTCAGCAGGCACACTGCGTGACGTCAGCAGGCACACTGCGTGACGCTGCCGCATGCGGGTGACATCACAGATGTAACGTCACCGCTCACTTGCCGTGCAAAATATATCCATTATTGCGCCTCTCCCGCCCGCCCCAAATACAAAAGTCTATTTTTAGACTTTTTGCATTGTCTACAGTCTGGAAGCTACCCACATGCCACATTTCAAGTTTTGTTGCATGTCGGGAAGTATGCTCACCATTTCGAACAGACCCACATATTCACACATTTCCCTTTTATATATGTAAAAGATGACGGCCTTGCGCGTGTCACACTGCTCCTGCTGCTGGCGGGGCCCTCTGTCATTGCGTCCTCTCCGTCGGCAGTCTCAAGTCTCGTCTGCCATCACGCCTGCGAGTATATCCGTGTCACGGGGACGTTAAGACATCATTTTTGAAACGCAGCTGTAAGTTGTTGTTTTTTTTAGGTGGGGGGGGGGGGGGGAGAAATCATTTAGATCTTCTGTTTTTAGTAGTATAGTCAGGGTAAATTTGACCTAACTTCATTTGAAAATAAAATATCGCGTGTAAAATATTGAATTAATATCCTAAACAAAACGTGTTTAAGCGTTGTCATTATTGTCCGGATCAACCTGCATTTGCCTGGAGGAGCGTCGCAGACCACATCCTGAGAACCTCACCCTGAGAACCTTACCCTGAGAACCTCACTCTGAGAACCTCACCCTGAGAACCTCACCCTGAGAACCACACCCTGAGAACCTCACCTTGAGAACCTCACTCTGAGACCCATGCCCTGAAAACCTCACCCTGAGAACCTCACTCTAAGAACCTCACCCTGAGAACCTCACCCTGAGAACCTCACCCTGAGAACCTCACCCTGAGACCCATGCCCTGAAATCCTCACCCTGAGAACCTCACCCTGAGAACCTCACTCTGAGAACCTCATCTTGAGAACCTCACCCTGAGAACCACACCCTGAGAACCTCACCCTGAGAACCTCACCCTGAGAACCTCATCCTGAGAATCTCACCCTGAGAACCACACCCTGAGAACCTCATCCTGAGAACCTCACTCTGAGAACCTCACTCTGAGAACCTCACCCTGAGAACCTCACCCTGAGAACCTCACCCTGAGAACCTGACTCTGAGAACCTCGCCCTGAGAACCTCACCCTGAGAACCTCAGCCTGAGAACCTCACCCTGAGAACCTCACTCTGAGAACCTCACTCTGAGAACCTCACCCTGAGAACCTCACCCTGAGAACCTCACCCTGAGAACCTCATCCTGAGAACCTCACCCTGAGAACCTCACTCTGAGAACCTCACTCTGAGAACCTCACTCTGAGAACCTCACCCTGAGAACCTCACCCTGAGAACCTCATCCTGAGAACCTCACCCTGAGAACCTCACCCTGAGAACCACACCCTGAGAACCTCACCCTGAGAACCTCACCCTGAGAACCTCACCCTGAGAACCTCACCTTGAGAACCTCACCTTGAGAACCACACCCTGAGAACCTCACTCTGAGAACCACCTCCCCCACACTTTGGCACAATGACAAAATGCACAACCAATATTAACGTGGGAACACGTTCGCTTTCGCGACCCATTGTTACGATTCATAATTACATTTTTGGTCGGTCACGTCGATCAAGCACAGTGACAATGTGTGTCGTAAACCCTCCTCCACCCGGCAGCCGAAAAAATATCGATATTATTTTTTTGGTCAACGTGAACAAACGCGCCAATGTATAAAATTGCTACAACACAACCGATTAAACTTGACGTGAGCAATCCGCAATGTTTAACAATGAGGCTATAATTACCAGCGAAACTCTGCAACCTAATTGTGAACATTCGTGTGGATTGCGTGCGGATTGCGTGCGGATTGCGTTCGGATTGCACGTGGATTGCTCTTCAACATACATACACACACACACGTAGTGGTGTTCTGAAGCAATAATAATTAAAATTGGCGCATCTCTTCATGTGACAACTTTACTCGTTCGGCTGAATCGTGCGCTGGTGACTGTACGCAGGACCATCCATGGGGGGGGCGAAGCCCACGGCAAACTCACACTGTGTGCCCCCCCCGCCCACCCCAACTGGACATCTGTTAAAAAGAGCTTCACAGCTCATCGGATTTATCCAGTATAAATAAATATTCTGATTAGTTTGCACCGTACGTAGCCAATTACGCTAATCCCAGGTGCGCGGGTAAGGACAACAAACTAAAGACAAAAAAATAAGTTCAAAAGAAGTGAGTTTTCAATTTATATTTGAAAAGTGCATAGCACCCAGTGGCTTTCTATTATCGGAAGGACACAGTGACATTGAACTGACCCCCCCCCCCCACCCTCAAAGTGCGGGGCCCGGGGCTGTCGCCCTGTACCGTCGGGACAGCTCTGCGTATACGACACACGCTGGCATTGTACTCCTGCAATCGGACCCCCCCTCCACCCCCCACCTGAATAAAAATCAATTATAAATCATTAAACAAAGTTTCAATCACATGTGACGTCCCCATGTCAATCAGCGCGCGCGCGTGTGTGTTTTGGCTAAGCTTAGCACCGTCGAATCGTGTTTCTCTTGCAGGTTCTAATAAAAAAATACAGAAAGTCACACTATCAACAAGACACGGGCAGGTGCGCGTCGCGTTTCTCTTCTACGGCGAGGAAATGTAACCTCCCTCGCCGTGCACGCAAGAGGACGTGAGTCTGGATATCCCTGACCCTGACGATGCCTGTTGTCTATTTTAAACTCCTGTGTGTTCTCTCTTTCTCTCTCTTTCTCTTTTTTTAGGAAGGCATAAACGGGTTTACATTTATTGAATGTAAAATATGTACAGAAAATCAAATGCAATCCCAACAATAGTGCTAAATACTCTCCGTAAAGTCTGTCAATTGACTGTACAGTGCTAAAATAATGCTTCCAGCTAAAATCTTGCACATTTCCAAAACCAAATTCCAACCTCTATTGATTACCATGATCTGGCAGAGCTATTAACAAGCTATATGTACAAAGCTTGGCCTCTGAAAGGCCTCTACAGATCAATGGGTAAAAGTGAAGAGAGTTACGTAACTGTATGAAAATCGGGAACGTGAATAAAAACCATGCAGTAGCATCAAACGCATTTTCATACAAGCAAAACATGATGAATCATAAACACTGTTGAGAAGCAAACTTAATAAACTCTCTCCGTGGTGGTGGTGGTGGTGAGCGTGTAGGATTTTTTAGCGGGGGAGGATTTTGCCCTCCATATTTAGATATGTCTACGCGTTAAGATGATTTGGCTGCTACTTAAACGTCCCCACGTTTGATGCTGAGATACTGCCGCTTCCATGAGCTATCGCGTGCGAACAGAGCTCGTAGCTCCGTGGGCTTTACCTGCTCAAATTAAAATATCCGTTAATGTCTCGCGCGCCCGCTGCATTCTTAGCGTTGCAGAATTATTTTGCTCGGGCACTAAATCATTCGCCAATTGGGCCATTATCTCATCGTATAGCGAGCTGTGTGAGTGTGAAGAAAAAAAAAGGAAAGGGTGTGTGCACATGTGGCATTTAAATGAATATCAGCTGGTGCGGCATCGTGGGCAATGACATCAGAACCAGAAGTTACCTTGGTCCAACAAGAAATTTGGAATTCACAATTGATGATGTGGGTCCGTCTGCCCGCGGATGGAATCGCCCCGGAATGTTCCCCGTCTCGTCGGAATCTCGTAAGCTAAGCAGGAGGGGAGGAGGGTGTTGAGCCTGTACAGTCATTGGACTGATGACCACCACGCACGAACGGCTTGCCATGGGCGGTGGTCAGCAGAGGGCAGTGCAGACAATTCGCTTGACTCGATGCACATCGTTGTCCTGTACTTTCTATACACCCGCGCCAATGCACCACCACCGCACCCACCTACCCACCCCATCGACGAGCACGGTGAAGCCTGGTACGAGATCGCAACTCGTTGCGCACGCAAAGTGCTCGCCGCAAATGAACCACACTCACCTCGCCGATCTCGTCACGGAGCATACATCGTCACGCGAACTCCCGCTCATCCTCGCAGAAGCAGCGGCGGTCACCGCATCGCGTCGTGGCGCTTTCGGATGCGCATCTGCGGCCGTCTGGAACGCTCTTCCTTCCGACGTTAGGAAGCCACCGGAGCTATAACGCTTTTAAATAATCTGGTAGATTAAAAACTAATTTCTTTAGAACTGCTTTTTAGCGTTTTAGTTTGTTGCCCCTCCGATTTAGCACGGTTGGAAACGTACGGTGCGAAAGAAGTTCAACGCACGTACAGGTGCGAGAGTTTCATTTCGCCGGTTGTTTCGTCGTCAACGATTTGACTTGCGCGGTGAGCAGCCTTCCCTTTCCTTCCCGTTGCGTCGCTAAATCACCTCGTTGAACACACACACACAGAGTACGTACACACACAGAGTACGTACACACACAGTACGTACACACAGAGTACGTACACACACAGTACGTACACACAGAGTACGTACACACAGAGTACGTACACACAGTACGTACACACACAGAGTACGTACACACACAGAGTACGTACACACACAGAGTACGTACACACACAGAGTACGTACACACACAGTACGTACACACACAGAGTACGTACACACACAGTACGTACACACAGAGTACGTACACACACAGAGTACGTACACACACAGTACGTACACACAGAGTACATACACACAGAGTACGTACACACAGAGTACGTACACACACAGAGTACGTACACACACAGAGTACGCACACACACAGTACGTACACACAGAGTACGTACACACACAGAGTACGTACACACAGAGTACGTACACACAGAGTACGTACACACAGAGTACGTACACACAGAGTACGTACACACAGAGTACGTACACACACAGAGTACGTACACACACAGTACGTACACACACAGTACGTACACACAGAGTACGTACACATAGAGTACGTACACACAGAGTACGTACACACACACAGAGTACGTACACACACAGAGTACGTACACACAGAGTACGTACACACACACAGAGTACGTACACACAGAGTACGTACACACACAGTACGTACACACAGAGTACGTACACACACAGTACGTACACACACAGTACGTACACACAGAGTACGTACACACACAGTACGTACACACAGAGTACGTACACACACAGAGTACGTACACACAGAGTACGTACACACAGAGTACGTACACACAGAGTACGTACACACACAGAGTACGTACACACACAGTACGTACACACACAGAGTACGTACACACAGAGTACGTACACACACAGTACGTACACACACAGTACGTACACACACAGAGTACGTACACACAGAGTACGTACACACACACAGTACGTACACACAGAGTACGTACACACACAGTACGTACACACACAGTACGTACACACACAGAGTACGTACACACACAGTACGTACACACAGAGTACGTACACACACAGAGTACGTACACACAGAGTACGTACACACAGAGTACGTACACACACACAGTACGTACACACACAGTACGTACACACAGAGTACGTACACACAGAGTACGTACACACACAGTACGTACACACACAGTACGTACACACACAGTACGTACACACAGAGTACGTACACACAGAGTACGTACACACACAGTACGCACACACAGAGTACGTACACACACAGTACGTACACACAGAGTACGTACACACACAGAGTACGTACACACAGAGTACGTACACACAGAGTACGTACACACACAGTACGTACACACACAGTACGTACACACAGAGTACGTACACACAGAGTACGTACACACACAGAGTTCGCACACACAGAGTACGTACACACACAGAGTACGTACACACAGAGTACGTACACACACAGAGTACGTACACACAGAGTACGTACACACACAGTACGTACACACACAGAGTACGTACACACACAGTACGTACACACACAGTACGTACACACACAGTACACGTACACACAGAGTACGTACACACACAGAGTACGTACACACACAGTACGCACACACAGAGTACGTACACACAGAGTACGTACACACACAGTACGTACACACACAGTACACGTACACACAGAGTACGTACACACACAGAGTACGTACACACACAGTACGCACACACAGAGTACGTACACACAGAGTACGTACACACAGAGTACGTACACACAGAGTACGTACACACACAGAGTACGTACACACACAGTACGTACACACACAGTACGTACACACAGAGTACGTACACACACAGTACGTACACACACAGAGTACGTACACACACAGTACGTACACACACAGTACGTACACACACAGTACGTACACACAGAGTACGTACACACACAGAGTACGTACACACACAGAGTACGTACACACACAGTACGTACACACACAGTACGTACACACAGAGTACGTACACACACAGTACGTACACACAGTACGTACACACACAGAGAGTACGTACACACACAGTACGTACACACAGAGTACGTACACACACAGTACGTACACACACAGAGTACGTACACACACAGTACGTACACACACAGAGTACGTACACACACAGAGTACGTACACACACAGAGTACGTACACACACAGTACGTACACACACAGAGTACGTACACACAGAGTACGTACACACACACAGTACGTACACACACAGTACGTACACACACAGTACGTACACACAGAGTACGTACACACACAGTACGTACACACACAGAGTACGTACACACACAGTACGTACACACACAGTACGTACACACAGAGTACGTACACACACAGTACGTACACACACAGAGTACGTACACACACAGTACGTACACACACACAGTACGTACACACACAGAGTACGTACACACACAGTACGTACACACAGAGTACGTACACACACAGTACGTACATACACAGAGTACGTACACACACAGTACGTACACACACAGTACGTACACACAGAGTACGTACACACACAGTACGTACACACACAGAGTACGTACACACACAGTACGTACACACACAGTACGTACACACACAGTACGTACACACAGAGTACGTACACACACAGAGTACGTACACACACAGAGTACGTACACACAGAGTACGTACACACACAGAGTACGTACACACACAGAGTACGTACACACACAGAGTACGTACACACACAGTACGTACACACACAGTACGTACACACAGAGTACGTACACACACACAGTACGTACACACACAGAGTACGTACACACACAGTACGTACACACACAGTACGTACACACACAGTACGTACACACACAGTACGTACACACACAGAGTACGTACACACACAGTACGTACACACAGAGTACGTACACACACAGTACGTACACACACAGTACGTACACACAGAGTACGTACACACACAGTACGTACACACACAGTACGTACACACAGAGTACGTACACACACAGTACGTACACACACAGTACGTACACACAGAGTACGTACACACACAGTACGTACACACAGAGTACGTACACACAGAGTACGTACACACAGAGTACGTACACACAGAGTACGTACACACAGAGTACGTACACACACAGTACGTACACACACAGTACGTACACACAGAGTACGTACACACACAGTACGTACACACACAGTACGTACACACACAGTACGTACACACAGAGTACGTACACACACAGTACGTACACACACAGAGTACGTACACACACAGTACGCACACACACAGTACGTACACACAGAGTACGTACACACACAGTACGTACACACACAGAGTACGTACACACACAGTACGTACACACAGTACGTACACACAGAGTACGTACACACACAGTACGCACACACAGAGTACGTACACACACAGTACGTACACACACAGTACGTACACACAGAGTACGTACACACACAGTACGTACACACACAGAGTACGTACACACACAGTACGTACACACAGAGTACGTACACACACAGAGTACGTACACACACAGTACGTACACACAGAGTACGTACACACACAGTACGTACACACAGAGTACGTACACACACAGTACGTACACACACAGAGTACGTACACACACAGTACGTACACACAGAGTACGTACACACAGTACGTACACACACAGTACGTACACACACAGAGTACGTACACACACAGTACGTACACACAGAGTACGTACACACACAGAGTACGTACACACACAGTACGTACACACAGAGTACGTACACACACAGTACGTACACACAGAGTACGTACACACACAGTACGTACACACACAGTACGTACACACACAGTACGTACACACACAGTACGTACACACAGAGTACGTACACACACAGAGTACGTACACACACAGTACGTACACACAGAGTACGTACACACACAGTACGTACACACAGAGTACGTACACACAGAGTACGTACACACACAGTACGTACACACACAGAGTACGTACACACGTAACAAATAACTCCCAATACTCGCACGGCGTGGGGAGGCCGTCATCCAGCAGTGGAGTCACACGAAGGGCACCCCCCCCCCCCCCCCCCGTACACGTGTCGAAAGAAAGGCACTCGTTGACTCGTTCAGTTGCCTTGGTCGCCTGCCCCGCTTGTCAGGGCCGGTGCGTCGAGGGTTCAAGATAACGGTGAACGATGTCTAAACTGCGTCGTCTGCCTCGACGTTTATGGTGACACGTTGGAAGCTGCACGCAGTGGGGGGGGGGGGGTCATTGAAATCCAAGCGGAGTTTAAGTCCACACTATGCCTTCACGGTGACCACGGTAACCCGAGGATAATAATAGTTCTCCCCACGAACTCGTGGTGTGTGCCTTTTTTATCGTCTGGTGAAAAAGTGTATCTTTCGATTTAAAGCTTTCGTGACTGCAGGGATTCATCTTCTTGGTTCTTTCGGTAAAGTCACGTAGAAGGGAAATAATAAAATAAAATAAAAATATAAAAAAACAATAAAATAATTCTCACGACGTTTCGGCCACAACGCAAGCAGCCGTCCTCAGGTGAAGACCAGGTCTGTCGGGGAGCAAGACGCTGTCTCTCCGACAGATCTGGTCTTCACCTGAGGACGGCTGCTTGCGTTGTGGCCGAAACGTCGTGAGAATTATTTTATAATGTTTTTATTATTATTATTTTATTATTTCCCTTCTACGTGACTTTACCGAAAGAACCAAGAAGATGTGTCTATTTGTCTCTCACTTCAGCCCGGGTGCTTGTGTTGGTAACAATCTCATTTGTTATCGCGCACTCTCACGAGGCAAGTCCATCACTGTATCTGATCCTCTTTTTTGCGTGGGGGGAGGGGGCGAGGAGGTAACTTGAATCGTTATCTTATTTCTCATTATATAATGTTGCTCAGTCTTTGCTTTGCTTGGCGCTTGAACGGCTGTATCAATTTCGCCGAGTAAAATGCATTTCCGTAAGTCGAATCGTAATTGAATACCCATTCGTCTGTTCCGAAGCGGTGGCCCAGTTGCAGAGAAACATTTTCTCCAAGCCCGGCTCGCTTCCGTCTTGTTTGGCCTCTCGATGTTGTTTTTTGTAATTAAATTCTGCTCCCTATAATCTCCGTGAACAACAAATACACCGCACGCTGGATCTGTTCATTATTCAATTCGATCACCCCCCATTCGAGTAGACGCATGATTGACGGATCATTCATTAATTTAGAGCAGTGGTTCTTCTTAACCTGGGTGGCACGCATTCCCTGGGGGTGCGAGATGACATTTCTGGGGGTAGGCGAGACATTGCCAGATGTTTTTGTTCGAAGGTAAATTATCGAAAACACAAATGAAACACGGTCACGTATGTACAACTACTCTTTCGATTTAAAGCTTTCGTGACTGCAGTGATTCATCTTCTTGGTGCTTTCGGTAAAGTCACGTAGAAGGGAAGTAATAAAATAAAAAATAAAATAAAAAATAAAACATAATAAAACATAATAATAATAATTAAACATAATTGTATTATATTATGTTTTATTTTTATTATTTTATTATTTACCTTCTACGTGACTTTACCGAAAGAAACAAGAAGATACAACTACTCTGTTTCACCAAACCCCCTCTGTATTTATGAACATGATACATTGTTTTTGAACGATTGGGAACCAAATGGGGTGCAGACTGCAGTGAAGTATAAGAACCACTGATTTAAATATATATATTTTTATAAATACAATCGATGAGTCTTGTTAATTCGCTTGCAAAACAATTTGGTCCCTCTACTTGTTATATGATGTTCACATACCCTTTGCTTCTTTCGCTAAAGTCACGTGGGTAGAAAACTAATAGATCACGACGTTTCGATCGCAACACAAGCACTCGTCATCAGGTGGGACAACCACAGCAAGATAAAAAACTGACGATTTTATTTTTTTAAACGGTCTGCCTCAGCAGCAGACCACGCTTTCCCACCTGATGACGGACGCTTGTGTTGCGCCCGAAACGTCGTGATTTATTTTATTTTCTACCTTCGTGACTTTACCGAAAGAACCAAAGAGCATCAAGAACTATTTCCGCAGCTCGAGTGCTCTTCACCCTTCACACCGCGTGGTGATTTCACCTCCGCGGTGATCCGGTTTATTCCCCGCGAGTTTAAACTAAACACTGCGCGAAATCACCATTGGAACCTCATTTGCCAGTAGCAAAATATGACAATTGGTTTTTTACCCTTTTATCTGGCAACAAAACTGACACTTTTTTTACAAGGAGTCGTGTTTGCATTGACCACAATACCTGCAGTCGGAATGCAAACAAAAAACATAACTCTGATAATGTATGCACTGTCCTTGAAATTGAGACTGGGCTCTATGGAAAGCTGTCTCGGGTGTGGACCAATCAATTTCAAGGACAGTTGCATACATTCTCAGAGTTGTGTTTTTTGTTTGCATTCCGACCGCAGGTATTGTGGTCAATGCAAACATGACTCCTTGTAAAAAAGGTGTCAGTTTTGTTGCCAGATAAAAGGGTAAAAAAACAATTTTCACTCGCAAAATCGGCTGAAAACATCTTTAACACACACAACAACAAATATGAATCACCCTAAGTGGAGCAGTCCCCTCCTGCACAATGAGTCACTGGACTCGGTGTGCCTGGCATGGATAAATAAAGTCACAATAATGGTGACACTGCCTGTTGCTGTTGTTTTCAAGCCGTGCAGGACAGATTCGCTTATTTTGCGGTAAGTCATCCGATGAGCGCGCCTTTGACGACGTTACGGTGCGAAAGAAGTTCAACGCACGTAAGTAACGTCCAATGGAGACAGACGTGCAGGAAGTCAGAGACGAGATGAATACGGAAGACTGAATGTGTCAAATCGAGCAGAGATAAATAAATACAATCGTCAGCAAAATATGCTCAAATACAGACGCACGTCATGAATGAATAACAGTTAACACGAGATCATTTTGTATTTTTTTACAAATATGAACACGAGTAAGGCACCATTAAGCTCACAAAACAATTGAAGTTATCCGTCGGAGGGACGCAACTGCGAAACACCTGCAGAGCGCGCGCGTGTGTATTGAGGGGGGAGGGGAGCGGTGGTGCAGCGGTTAGCACGCTGCGCTACAAACCCGCCGACCCGAGTTCCATTTCGGCTCTCGGCCGACAACGATGACGCGTCCCTGAACCGGTCCTGGGCTTCCCCACCCTCCCCCCTAGGTCGACTCAGCCTCAAACGAGCACGTGGCGTGACGTGTCAGACACCCACATCGCGCGCCGTGACGGCCTCCGTAGGCGCACGCTACACGCACTTGCCCCAACAGCCCGTCAAGGCTATACTGGTTGTCTTTGTCTTTGCGTTGAAGGTTTACCGCGATGTAAAAAAAATGTTTTATTCAATAAAGAACGTGGATAAATATAGTCAAACAATCCTCAAGACCCTACTCACTGACAAAGGGCTGTCGACAATAACACTGGTCAACACACTTTTTCTGGAATAAGGTATCCCAACGGTTTGGAGTGCTTATTCCAAATCTGGCATCAGTTTTTGTCTATCACATCAGGTTTTTGAGATATCAAATATTGCATTTTCAATAAAAACTGCAGAAGAAAAATATTAAATAAATGTAGATATCTGCATAAAATGATATTATAAACACACTATCCTAAAAATACAGCACCATATTTTAACACTAAAGCAGTCATTGACTCGCAACAACTTGCAATCATAAGTGACAGAGTTAATTTCGGGTAAAATCAATGAAAATAGGGTATGCCGATAGCATAAAAATGAGATGTGATAGAGCAAATCTGAGATCAGATTTGGAATCGGCACTCTGAAATTAGTCTCAAACAGCTGCAAAAGTCCAGGCCAGAAAAAAATGTTTATGTTTTGTTGACCAGTGTAATTGAACCTTATAAGCCCGCGGCTCTCGCATCAACTGCGTAGCGACGTCATTTCACGTCTGTTGAAGGCGAACGCTACGGCACATCTGATCCCTCTCGACGAAGCTCTACACGACGCGCTAATCAACGTTTCAAAGTTTTGTTTCCGACTACGAACAATGTTGGCAACGGCCACGTGTGTTTGGTGAAGAAACGAGAGGTTTGATTTCTGGCGGGTCTAGGCGTTTGTGTGCGCGGTGGGACGGAGTCGCCAAACAGAAATGTATTAACTACGATTTTGACTTCAGTTTATTCGGGACCCCGGGGGTCCCGCCACAAGGTTCAATCGTGATATCGTCTTATGGTCTCAATGGGCAATGAAAACAAGTCAATGAAGCGTGGATTACGTGATCCCGGACAACACTGATATCGCTGACTTCACGAATCCGAAATACACTAACGGAATTAGAGTCATCCTGTGTAACACAGGATGTAACATGTGACGCAGGATGTAACATGTGACGCAGGATGTAACATGTGACACAGGATGTAACATGTGACACAGGATGTAACATGTGACACAGGATGTAACATGTGACACAGGATGTAACATGTGACACAGGATGTAACATGTGACACAGGATGTAACATGTGACACAGGATGTAACATGTGACACAGGATGTAACATGTAACACAGGATGTAACATGTAACACAGGATGTAACATGTGACACAGGATGTAACATGTGACACAGGATGTAACATGTGACACAGGATGTAACATGTGACACAGGATGTAACATGTGACACAGGATGTAACATGTGACACAGGATGTAACATGTGACACAGGATGTAACATGTGACACAGGATGTAACATGTAACACAGGATGTAACATGTGACACAGGATGTAACATGTGACACAGGATGTAACATGTGACACAGGATGTAACATGTAACACAGGATGTAACATGTGACACAGGATGTAACATGTGACACAGGATGTAACATGTGACACAGGATGTAACATGTGACACAGGATGTAACATGTGACACAGGATGTAACATGTGACACAGGATGTAACATGTGACACAGGATGTAACATGTAACACAGGATGTAACATGTGACACAGGATGTAACATGTGACACAGGATGTAACATGTGACACAGGATGTAACATGTAACACAGGATGTAACATGTAACACAGGATGCAACATGTGACACAGGATGTAACATGTGACACAGGATGTAACATGTGACACAGGATGTAACATGTAACACAGGATGTAACATGTGACACAGGATGTAACATGTGACACAGGATGTAACATGTGACACAGGATGTAACATGTAACACAGGATGTAACATGTAACACAGGATGCAACATGTAACACAGGATGTAACATGTAACACAGGATGTAACATGTAACACAGGAAGTAACATGTAACACAGGACGTAACATGTAGCACAGGATGTAACATGTGACACAGGATGTAACATGTAGCACAGGATGTAACATGTAACACAGGAAGTAACATGTAACACAGGAAGTAACATGTAACACAGGATGTAACATGTAACACAGGATGTAACATGTAACACAGGATGCAACATGTAACACAGGATGCAACATGTAACACAGGATGTAACATGTAACACAGGATGTAACATGTAACACAGGATGCAACATGTAACACAGGATGTAACATGTAACACAGGATGTAATATGTAACGCAGGATGTAACATGTAACGCAGGATGTAACATGTGACACAGGATGTAACATGTGACACAGGATGTAACATGTAACACAGGATGTAACATGTAACACAGGATGTAACATGTAACACAGGAAGTAACATGTAACACAGGATGTAACATGTAACACAGGATGTAACATGTAACATGTAACACATGCTGCAGCATTTGGGATTTTCTTCATTCCTAAATGTTCTAACACAGCAGACCGGTGCCACACACACACACACAATGTCCTCTACATGCCTAATACAGTAAGCATATTCTCATGAGCATGAGTCCTTATGCCTCTCCCCACCTTTATGTTAAACCACACGATAGGGTTTGTGTGTACGTGTGTGTGAGGTGCTCGCTAACAACACTTGCCCCTACTGTCTGGTAAGGCTATATGGGGATCTTTGTCTTTGTGTGTGTGTGTTGGCCAGATTCGTAGCGTATCGCTGCGCTACGAACCCGGCGACCCGAGTTCGATTCCCTCTCACGGACAAACACACAGGCGACGATTATCTGAACCGGTCATGAGCCCCCCCCCCCCACCCCCTAGGTCGACTCAGCCTCAAATGAGTACCCAGTGCGATGTGCAGTAAACATCGCCACTGGGGAGACAAAGGCGGCCGGGCGTGGTGCTGGCCACCCACCCCCTCGTGTGCCACAGTGCCGGTCCCCACAGCCGCTCCTCTCGAACAGCACTTGCCCCAACATTCTGTCGAGGCTATACGGGGTGTCTTTGTATCACTCCACTGACACCTGGCACGGCGTTTAGCGGGTGGTTGCGTCTGACTTTATAATCGCGTGAATACGGTAACCTGTGATCGCGTTGTCCGCGTAATTCCGTTACCGTGCCGATTGAAAACAACATTATCATTATTACAACATAATGATTATTATAACATAATAATTTAAACATAATAATTTTCCGCGTGTAGCAGAACACGCCGAATAAATACTAAGACAGGATAGGAGGTTTTTTTTCTTCTTCTGTAAACAAGCAATCAAATGAGCTGTCATTATCTCTGCTCGCGTTGCGTATGCATCGTGTATTTTGCGTAAGTGTGACCGACCGTGCTTGAACCCTAGCCAAAGATGCAGGTCCCCCGTATAGCCTCAACAGACTTTCGGGCCAAGTCGCTGTTAACGGAGCACCTATGAAGGCCGGCAAGGCACGCAAGGGGTGGGTGGCCAACACCACGCCCGACCGCCTTTGTCTCCCCAGTACCGATGTGCTTTACACACCGCACTGGGTACTCGTTTAAGGTTGAGTCGACGTACAGGGGGGGTGGGGGGGGGGTCCGTGACCCTTTTGAGATAATCGCCACCGGTGTTGGCAGCGAGCGGGGTTCGTAGCGCAGCGCAGCGCGCTAACCGCTGCACCACCGCTCCCGACACGCGCACCTCATCACCCTGTCATCAAATTCCCCCCCCCCCCATCATCGTCTGTTGTCCAACGTTCTTATAACCTCACTCAAATTCAAGGGGCGTTCTAAATTAAACTTTAATAGTGCCGTTTGTCGCTGGCTGGCCGTTTTGAAAAATAATTGGGGAGGGGTGGGGGGGTTTTTAACCCTGCGCTCAGCAACCGTGTAATGAATCAAAGATCAAGCCCGATATTCCAAGACAATACATATTTCATTTGCGCGTGAATGCGTTTGGAGTGTGTATATGTATAGACACAGTAGGGGGCACAGGCGGTGCATCTGCCAGTCATCGCAGTCAACCCACGGCACCTGAGTATGTCCCGTGACTTCATGCCCTGCGAGCGAACCTTCGACAACTTCACGTGAGCTCAAAGTGCACCTGGCCTGGCACAAGCGTCGTGGTGACGTGGCCGCCACTCAGTGGCGAACAGTAGCTGTTGCTGCTGTTATATGTATCGGCAGCGTTCGTGTAGTACATGTTGTTCGCGCACAGTGGCGGAGCCAGTGGGGGGAGTGGGGTGGCATATGCCCCCCCAATGATCCGATCGAAATCCCCAATATCGATCGGATCATTGGGGTTTATTAGTAATAAATCGGCATTTTTCGACCCCCACTGCCGCTGTGTAGCATATTATTATGTGCCAGGGACTCTATGAGATGATAGGACAATAGTCTGAGTCCATAATTGGCAATAAGTAACGGCAAAGCGGTTATAAGTGACTCACAGAATTGTGCGCAGTTGCGTATAAACAGTACACGACTTCCCTGAAAGCATCAACACCTTCAGCGAGCGCGATGCCGATCACACAACGCGGTTCGAATTCGACCCTCGATCGATGTCTGCGCCATCGCCGCACACGCATCGAATAAAAATCAAGGAACAAGTCCTTATATTCTTAGGTTTTTTCTGTAAAGTCACGTAGGTAAAAAATTAAAATTAATAAAAGTAAAATAAAAATAAAATAAAAATCACGACGTTTCGTTTTTATTTTTATTATACTTTTATACATTTTTATTTTTTACCTACGTGACTTTACCGAAAAAACCTAAGAATATGAATCATTGCAGTCACGAAAGCTTCAAATCTAGAAATAAGTCCTTACTTACTAACGACTCCTCTATCATTTTTCATTTGCTGGAGGGGTTGCCACCCCTACCTGAAAATCCTGGCTCCGCCACTGTTCGCGCAGATAATCGTCACTGGTGTTGGCCGTGATTCCCGCTCACGACCAACACCTACAGTGACAATTATCTGTCCTTAGCCTCCTCCAGATCGACTCAGCCTCAAATGTGTAATGGGTGGGATGTGTAAACTTCGCCACCGTGGTGCTGGCCACCCACGAGCTCGTGTGCCGTGACGTCCTTCATAGGTGCTCGCTAACAGCACTTGCCCCAACAGTCTGTTGAGGCTACACGGGGGTTATTTATCTGTGTTTGTATATATGGGTAGAGCGGTGGTGAGTGAGCTGTCCGACGAACCTTGGCAACTGAATTTGATTCTGAACAACCCCAACCGTCTGTCTATCGAGACAAAGCAAGCATGTGCAATCGTAAATCATTCCCTAATTGTATCTTGTAAAGAAACGTTAGCAGTCATTTATTTCCATATATAATTAATTGTTTGATTCGCTTTTTCAAAAACGTGAATTTAACTGACAGAGTAACGTTCTGATTATATACACACACACAAGTGCAATGATCAGCAACACACACACACACATAAATCCAGTACGTCTTGCCCCATCACCAATAAGGAAACCTTCATCCAGCAGTGGATTGATGCTGGCTGCTGATGATCAAGTTATAACGTAGTAACGAACAGCTTTAAATTGCCTGTTATTCGTTCTTGTACCTCTACACACACACACACACGTGTCCCTATTTAACTCCCTCTCGTTCGGCTCGGTGTGATGCACATCACAGTCATGTATTTTACTTTGCAAAATCACTAAATCTATATTTCGTATATGCCCGTTACATCTGTAAACCATTTATGAATATGAATAGCCTACGGTTATACACATAGCACGCGCACACACACACATATCTATATGTATAAAAGTACTGTGCTTGCTTGACAATGCATGTATAACACACACATTCGTAAACATTAGCATTTGAGAATGTGTTTGACAATGATCGCATTGTATCGTAAGTAATCACAATGTAACATCTTCAATTGGACACATGTACGTTGTTAATTCAGAGCCCCCCCGCCAGCCTCGAAAAGTGTAGCGCTATGCAATACTGAGCATGCAAGAAATGTGAGTTTTTCATTTTCTAAAATTCAAAGATATATATATAAAGATATTTTCAAAAGAGTCTGACTTTTACAAGGCTAGATGCAGTTCACCTAAATCGTTGTGTATATCTAATACTACGTACAGTATATGTAGTACTTTATTTATGTCATTTGCTGGCTTTCATGGACAGACACATGTTATCAGTTGAGCTAAGTCACAAATGTAGCGGCGATGCATTGTACGTGATACATTTTGTATTGACAATCGGGATCTTTAACGTCCTCAAAATAGCAGATGGCAAACTTTGCTGATTCACGCACGGTCATTTTCTTTTTTTTATCCCGCGAGGAGTGAATCCAACTTTAACTCTCTAACTCAGTGGCACTGTCAGGATATTCGCTCTCACACTAATGGCACCACCCCCCCCCCCCTCAGCACGGTTGGCCACGTACGGTGCGAAAGAAGTTCAACATAGATACACAACGCACATGCAGATGCGTGTGTCGGTGGTGCAGTGGTGAGCGCACTGCCACTGTGAACCTGGTCAAGGCTCCCATAACTCCCATTGTACAACACTCCCATTGTACAACACCTCCATTGTACAACACTCCCATTGTACAACACTCCCATTGTACAACACCCCCATTGTACAACACTCCCATTGTACAACACTCCCATTGTACAACACTCCCATTGTACAACACTCCCATTGTACAACACTCCCATTGTGCGACACTCCCATTGTTGCCGCATTGTACAACACCCCCATTGTGCAACACTCTCATTGTACAACACTCCCATTGTTCAACACTCCCATTGTACAACACTCCCATTGTACCACACTCCCATTGTTATCCCATTGTACAACACCACCATTGTGCAACACTCTCATTGTACAACACTCCCATTGTTCAACACTCCCATTGTACAACACTCCCATTGTACCACACTCCCATTGTTATCCCATTGTACAACACCACCATTGTGCAACACTCCCATTGTGCAACACTCCCATTGTACAACATTCCCATTGTACAACACTCCCATTGTACAACACTCCCATTGTGGAACACTCCCATTGTACAACACCCCCATTGTGCAACACTCCCATGGTACAACACTCCCATTGTACAACACCCCCATTGTGCAACACTCCCATTGTACAACACCCCCATTGTGCAACACTCGCATTGTACAACACTCTCATTGTGCAACACTCCCATTTTACAACACCCCCATTGTACAACACTCCCATTTTACAACACCCCCATTGTACAACACTCCCATTTTACAACACTCCCATTGTACAACACTCCCATTGTACAACACTCCCATTGTTATCCCATTGTTCAACACTCCCATTGTACAACACTCGCATTGTACAACACTCCCATTGTACAACACTCCCATTGTACAACACTTCCATTGTACAACACTCCCATTGTACAACACTCCCATTGTACAACACTTCCATTGTACAACACTCCCATTGTGCAACACTCCTATTGTACAACACTCCCATTGTACAACACTTCCATTGTACAACACTCCCATTGTACCACACTCCCATTGTTATCCCATTGTTCAACACTCCCATTGTACAACACTCCCATTGAGCAACACTCCCATTGTTATCCCATTGTACAACACCCCCATTGTACAACACTCCCATTGTGCAACACTCCCATTGTACAACACTCCCATTGTACAACACTCTCATTGTACAACACTCCCATTGTACAACACTCCCATTGTACAACACTCCCATTGTACAACACTCCCATTGTACAACACTCCCATTGTACAACACTCCCATTGTACAACACTCCCATTGTACAACACTCCCATTGTACAACACTCCCATTGTACAACACTCCCATTGTACAACACTCCCATTGTACCACACTCCCATTGTACAACACTCTCATTGTACAACACTCCCATTGTACAACACTCCCATTGTACAACACTCCCATTGTGCAACACTCCCATTGTACAACACTCCCATTGTACAACACTCGCATTGTACAACACTCCCATTGTACAACACTCCCATTGTACAACACTCCCATTGTACAACACTCCCATTGTGCAACACTCCCATTGTACAACACTCCCATTGTACAACACTCCCATTGTACAACACTCCCATTGTACAACACTCCCATTGTACCACACTCCCATTGTGCAACACTCCCATTGTGCAACACTCCCATTGTACAACACTCCCATTGTACAACACTCCCATTGTACAACACTCCCATTGTACAACACTCCCATTGTACAACACTCCCATTGTACAACACTCTCATTGTACAACACTCCCATTGTACAACACTCCCATTGTACAACACTCCCATTGTGCAACACTCCCATTGTACAACACTCCCATTGTACAACACTCACATTGTACAACACTCCCATTGTACAACACTCACATTGTACAACACTCCCATTGTACAACACTCTCATTGTACAACACTCCCATTGTACAACACTCACATTGTGCAACACTCCCATTGTACAACACTCCCATTGTACAACACTCACATTGTACAACACTCGCATTGTGCAACACTCCCATTGTGCAACACTCCCATTGTACAACACTCCCATTGTACAACACTCCCATTGTACAACACTCGCATTGTACAACACTCCCATTGTACAACACTCGCATTGTACAACACTCCCATTGTGCAACACTCCCATTGTACCACACTCCCATTGTACAACACTCTCATTGTGCAACACTCCCATTGTACAACACTCCCATTGTACCACACTCCCATTGTACAACACTCCCATTGTACAACACCCCCATTGTACAACACTCCTATTGTACAACACCCCCATTGTACAACACTCCTATTGTACAACACTCCCATTGTACAACACTCCCATTGTACAACACTCCCATTGTACAACACTCCCATTGTACAACACTCCCATTGTACAACACCCCCATTGTGCAACACTCCCATTGTACAACACTCCCATTGTACAACACTCCCATTGTACAACACTCCCATTGTGCAACACTCCCATTGTACAACACTCCCATTGTACAACATTCACATTGTACAACACTCCCATTGTGCAACACTCCCATTGTGCAACACTCCCATTGTGCAACACTCCCATTGTGCAACACTCACATTGTACAACACTCACATTGTACAACACTCCCATTGTACAACACTCCCATTGTACAACACTCACATTGTACAACACTCCCATTGTGCAACACTCCCATTGTACAACACTCCCATTGTACAACACTCACATTGTACAACACTCCCATTGTGCAACACTCCCATTGTGCAACACTCCCATTGTGCAACACTCCCATTGTGCAACACTCCCATTGTACAACACTCCCATTGTGCAACACTCCCATTGTACAACACTCCCATTGTGCAACACTCCCATTGTGCAACACTCCCATTGTACAACACTCCCATTGTACAACACTCACATTGTACAACACTCCCATTGTGCAACACTCTCATTGTGCAACACTCCCATTGTACAACACTCCCATTGTACAACACTCACATTGTACAACACTCACATTGTGCAACACTCCCATTGTGCAACACTCCCATTGTACAACACTACTATTGTACAACACTCCCATTGTACAACACTCCCATTGTACAACACTCCCATTGTGCAACACTCCCATTGTGCAACACTCCCATTGTACAACACTCCCATTGTACCACACTCCCATTGTTATCCCATTGTACAACACTCCCATTGTGCAACACTCCCATTGTTGTCCCATTGTTCAACACTCCCGCTGCACTGTCAGCGAACGCGCGCTGCGTCGGCCGTGGCGAAGTCGTTGTGGCCACAAACCCTCCGTGGCTGACAACGGCAGAGGGAGGCAGTCGCGCATCAGTAGGTCGACAAAGAGAAGTGTTGCCGTTGTTGTTGTTGTTGATGTTCTATACAGGCGACAACATTTTACTCAGAGTGATGCACTCCAACTCCGGTGTACAGAGAGCGAAGTTGCGCTCACCGCTGCACCGTCGCTCCTTCCCGTTTCGATTAATTCCTGTCTTTAATTAGTATTCTTATACAAACATATCTTTAAATTACATTGCGCGTGAAGTTCTCTATTTGACGAGCGGCAAGCCATTGATGGCTTTATTTATTTGTCATTAAACCATTTGCTCACGCGACATATGTTGTATCAATAACACGAGAGCCCGATCGTCAAGTTGAATATCACCGCTAGCATCCGACACCACTGAGGATTAAACGGCTTCGGTGTTAAATATTGTCTCGATCAATTTAATGCCATCGTACACCGGTTACTTACCTCGGTATGAACCGGTGCAAATACGTGCGCCATAGATAATAATAATGATGATGATGATGCTATGTACATAACAAAAAAGTGATCAATGTTCGCTCTTACCCAAATGTTCCCGCGTTCAATCGCGTTCCATACGTTGAGCGCATGCGTCGGTCGCTCCGTTGTGGTCTGCGTTGTTTAAAAACAATCGAAAACGCGCTCTCCATTGTCAGTAACACCGCCTGAATCGTAGAAGAACATGTGCAATATGCGACGTTTCGGGCAATGACCCTTTCTCGTGTACGACATGGGCCAATGCCCGAAACGTCGCCCATTGTGCGTGGTTTACCCTTTTAGGGCCGCAGTGTTATTGACGAATGCTGTTAAGTTGTTGTTGTTATTTGTGTTTGCGCATCGCTGATAAATACAAATCTAATTCACTATAATATCTCCGCCGCGTTTTTTAAGAACGCATTATTTAAAAATCGAGTTTCCTAAAAGCACCTATTACGATTATACGTGCAATGCGCCCTGACCAGAGTGGTGAAGTATGGTCAAACACCCCCCCCTCTACCCCCATACTATAATAATAATAATAATGGATATGAAGTTTATCATATTTTAACTCAATCTAATCCCGTAATCTCATTGCCAGCGGCAACACAA